>NW_021703765.1:26532835-26573834 GCF_005190385.1 Monodon monoceros
CCCACCCCTCTAGGTGGTCACAAAGCACCGAGCTGATCTCCCTTTGCTATGTGACTGCTTCCCACTAGCTATCTATTTTACATTTGGTAGTGTACGTATGTCATATATACACTACCACTCTCTCACTTTGTCCCAGCTTACCCTTCCCCCTCCCCATGTCCTCAAGTCCATTTTCTAGTAGGTCTGCGTCTTTATTCCCATCTTGCGCGTAAGCTCTTCATGACCATTTTTTTTTTTTAGATTCCACATATATGTGTTAGCGTACGGTATTTGTTTTTCTCTTTCTGACTTACTTGACTCTGTATGACAGACTCTAGGTCCATCTACATCACTACAAATAACTCAATTTCATTCCTTTTTATGGCTGAGTAATATTCCATTGTATATATGTGCCACATCTTCTTTATCCATTCAGGACAGGTTACTTCCATGTCCTGGCTATTGTAAATAGAGCTGCAATGAACATTGCACCACAGATCTTTATGAATTTGTTTTGGATTTTTATTTAATACTCATTCATTTGTAAAGTACATGTGTTCTTTGATTCAAGTTGAAAGTTAGTTTGTGAAGGATGCTGACTTGCTGTCCTCTGTCCCTGCCTGGTAAGGCTCTGCTGAGCAGCTGCTGAGCCCCGAGTGTTGGAAAGCCACCCTAAGAGCCCTGGGCTGCTGCACCACAGGCTGCCAGCAGGGGGCAGCTTCTGCTGAGACCTCGGTGCTTCAAAGCTCTCCGGATGTTCTCTTGTCAGACAAGCAGGTGTGTAGCTCTTGGTCTCTGAAGTTTTTGTGCATTTCTTTTCCATTTCCTTTGTAGTTTTTTTGTTTTTTTTAATTAATTTATTAAAAATAATTTTTTTTCTTGGCTGCATTGGGTCTTTGTTGCACGCTCGGGCTTTCTCTAGTTGCAGCGAGCGGGGGCTACCCTTCCTTGCGGTGCGCGGGCTTCTCATTGCGGTGGCTTCTCTTGTTGCGGAGCACGGGCTCTAGGTGCGCAGGCTTCAGTAGTTGCGGCACGCAGGTTCAGTAGTTGCAGCCTGAGGGCTCTGTGGCACACAGGCTTCAGTAGTTGTGGAGCACGGGCTTAGTTGCTCTGTGGCATGTGGGATCTTCCCGGACCAGGGCTCGAACCTGTGTCCCCTGCATTGGTGGGAGGATTCTTAACTACTGCGCCACCAGGGAAGCCCTATATGTTTTTTAAACAACTGGAACACATTTAAAATTGATATCTAACAAAGCATCTTTTTATCTCTAAGAGCCCTGTGTTTTCCTTTGTCAGTCATCTCCCATTCCCTCTACCCCCACCCGCCTCCTGTGGCTGGATCAGCTTTCTCTCATGCCTCAGATCTGATTCTTGCCTCTCTGTTCAGGAACAGCCCAGCACCAGCCCCTGTGTGTACCTCGCCTCCCCGCCTTAACCCTCCTGCTTCACTGGCTCCTTCGAACAGGTTTTCACACAGTGTCCCACAGAGCTCTCAGCTTCATCAATTTTATATGATGTGGGTCCACATGAATTTAGTTGAAAAAATGGTTCCTTTGCTTTAGAAAAGGAGTTTGAAATCTGCTGATTTACTTTTCATATGCTATATACCTTTGCAACTCGATTACAAAGTCAAAGCCCTCCGTCACAGTCTACTGTAGTATTCTACTGAAAGTAGATATTCAGTAAGCATTTTTTAAAATGGTCATTCTTTTCCAGGTAATGGAGACTATACAGTGGCTCTCAAACTTTTTTTGTAAGCTTCGGTTATCCACGTTGGACTTTAAAAGTTTTGGTTTATTCTCAAAATGGAGTCCTTACATGGCAGATATGAAGACACTGTTGGACTACCTTGTAAAAAGACTGCTTGACTCAGAAATGGCCTGCTTGGCCCAAGATCCATCTGCCAGCAGCAAAACAGGTAATATGCCTTTAGTGCAACATGGAGCTTAGGTGTTCTGACCTTCCATTAGAAGAGACTTGAATAGACACATTAAGAGATTTAAAACTTGGTGATAAATCTGTATATCTGAGTGTCATGAAGAAGAAATAGGAAATACACAGTACAAGTGTGAACCCATATATGTGTCATACCTATATTCACTTACCAGTGGGTGCTTGCTTCAGCTTGCTTCTGCCTCTCCTTTGTAAGGTGAAGTACAAAGAGATAGGTTTCAGTCTCCAGCTCTTTCTTCCTATTATTTATCACATTAAGAATGTTTAAGTTTTTATTTTTAAAAAATGCATGTTATAAAATTGTCCATGATATTGTGTTATAATAAAACTTCTTCAATTTAAGAAATTTCATTGCAGCAAATGAAAACTGAAACATGTTTAGTTATATTAAATATGTTGTTTGTATATCACCATAGGTTTATGAATACAGATGATAAGAAGAAGATTTTCTATGTAGTTATCAATGATCTTGACAAAGGGTGGACTTAATTTTTCTTTTTCTTAATTGAAGTATAGTTGATGTACAATATTATATAAGTAACAGGTGTATAATATAGTGACTCACAATTTTTAAAGGTTATACTCCATTTATAGTTATTATAAAATATTGGCTATATTCCCTGTGTTGTACAATATATCTCTATAGCTTATTTTATACCTAATAGTTTGTACCTCTTAATCCCCTACCCTTATATTGCCCCTCCCCCTTCCCTCTCCCCACGGTAACCACTAGTTTGTTCCCTATATCTGTGAGTCTGCTTCTTTTTTGTTATATTCACTGGTTTATTTTTTAGATTCCACATATAAGTGGTATCATATAGTATTTGTCTTTCTCAGTCTGACTTATTTCACTTAGCATAATGCCCTCCAAACCCTCCATATGTTGCTGCATATGGAAAATTTTCATTCTTTTTTATTGTGTGTATGTATGTGTGTGTGTGTGTGTGTGTGTGTGTGTGTATGCCACATCTTCTTTATCCATTCATCTGTTGATGGACACCTAGGTTGCTTCCATATCCTGGCAATTTTAAATAATGCTGCTATGAACATTGGGGTGCATAGTATCTTTTCGAATTAGTGCTTTTGGTGGTTTTTTTTTTTTTTTTTTGCGGTACGCGGGCCTCTCACTGTCGTGGCCTCTCCCGTTGTGGAGCACAGGCTCCGGACGCGCAGGCTCAGTGGCCATGGCTCATGGACGGGCCCAGCCGCTCTGCGGTATGTGGGATCCTCCTGGACCTGGGCACGAACCCGTGTTCCCTTCATCGGCAGGCAGACTCTCAACCACTGCACCACCAGGGAAGCCCAGTGCTGTTGTTTTTTTTGGATATACACCCAGGAGTGGAATAGCTGGATCATATGGTAGTTCTATTTTTAGTTTTTTGAGAACCCTCCGTACTGTTTTCCACAGTGGCTGCACCAATTTACATTCCCACCAACAGTGTAGAAGGGTTCTTTTTCTTCACATCTTCGCCAACATTTGGTATTTGTGTTCTTTTTGCTGATAGCCATTGTGACAGGTGTGAGGTGATGTCTCATTGTGGTTTTGATTTGCATTTCCCTGATGATTAGCAATGTTGAGCATTTTTTCATGTGCCTGTTGGCCATCTCCATTTGATGGGCTTGTTTCTTGTCTCTAAAAATTTTGCTTTGTTTTAGTGCTAAGATCCCTACATTCAGTAATCGTCCAGCTCTTTAAGCCATGGATACTGGTTTTAGAGGACAATGAAAGGTAAATAGTTTTTCTGATATTCAAATTTCTTTGAAATTTATAGACTTAAAGTTCTGATGGTGTTTTGGTCCAGCTGATGATTCACAGATCTGATTTTAAATTTAGAGAACGCTTCTTTACAAAGTAAACTTAAGACATTTTCTGTTTGTGGAATTGTTAGTCTTCTTGATCAGAGCTATTGATTTTGAAGCAAAACTGGACACTCATTTCCAGTTTTCCACAATAAAGAAGTTGAATGAGGTTGGTATTTAATTTCAGAAAAATGGATGTTGTTCTCCTGAATTAGGTTTTGATAATATAACACTGCAAAATATGAGGCAAACTTGATTTTACCTAGTATCAGTTATGTTTTTGGAACTAAGTTGGCTTTCAAATTACTGGGTGGGAATTGCTCTTTTAACATGAACTCTGCAACTAAATGAAAGCATTATTTCACAAGCATTTAAAACAGAGGTGTTGAGCTGTCCAAATGCAAGGAGTTGCCTTACGAGTCTTTTTTCCTCTAAAAGCATACAAACAAAAGGTAGATGTCCAGAGTTCTGTAAGAATTACACAGTATATATCACAGTATTTAAAGTGTTTTCATAAGTGTGAATTAATCTGATCCTGAGATTCAGAAAACTTGAATGTTTTGCTCAAATCCCACAGCTGGTGAGGGCTAGACTGGGACCAGGGTAGAGCTTTGACCGCCATGTCCAGATTATTTGTATCATCCAGGCTGCTTCAAGAGCCCATTGAGGAAAACAGAAAAAGTTCTGGGTCTTTGCTTTTCCAGAGGGCTATCCTTAGACAATCCACAAGCTTCAGGATTTTGTGGTGACCGTGAGACTGCTTACCATAATTTAGGCTTCCTGTCTATTTCCAGGAAGAACTAATGGAATTTATTTTTATATTGAACTTTCTATACCAGATTCAGAAAGTAAAAATTTCATATAAAGAGTTTTTCCTTTGGTTATTTCCTCTCTGTTCATTTTTGACCATCTTTTTTTACATGTCTTTTCACCCCCCATGCTTTAGGTAGAGAAAACTGTCTTCTAAGGCATTCGAAATGTAACCAAGATACACAAGGGATGGGTTTACGGGCATAAATTGGATGTGTTGTAAAAGGTGTTAATTTAATAGTTATTTAGATAGCACACTTCTGAAACTTAATTACATTGGAATAAATGTTAGGAAGGAAAGTAAATAAAATTATATGATTGATATTAAAAGCTACAATTCACCTCCAGGAATCTACAGTTTTTAAAGTGCTCTAAATGTGTCTTAGGGCTACATAACACAGAGTTTTCTAGAACTTAGGCAAACCCCAGACTCTGGGACATACAGTAATTTAATCATAGTGTTTCCTTTCTAAGTGTGTGTTTCTTTTATTTAAAGCAGCCAACGACATTACCCCTGGCTGGAGAGTGATGCTGTGGTGGCCTCAAGCATCGTGCAGTTGTTCACTGATTGCATTGACTCATTGCATGAGAGTTTTAAAGGTAGGAAGATGTTATATCATGTCTCTGGTTAGTTTTCACTTTTCCTTAAGTAATTCAGTTAATCTTTTGCCTCTGCTTTTCTACTTTATTTACTTTTACTTTATTTGGTAGGCTGTCATCTTTGACCAAAGAAAGGTCACCCGTACAATTATTTAGTGTGAAGTGTGTAACCTCTTATCTTTTTTGGGAGGTAGTGCTCAGTGTCATCAGTTATGGCTTTCTCTTTTCAAATATTGTCTTTCCCCCATGGTGAACCTCATTCTATCTTCTGTGACTTTTCACTTTTTTGGTGTGTTTTCTTCTGCTTCATTTTGGGCAAATTCTTTTTTTTGACCACACCGAGTGGATTGTGGGATCTTAGTTCCCCGACCAGGGATTGAATCCGCACCCTTGGCAGTGAAAGTGCAGAGTCCTAACCACTGGACTGCCAGGGAATTCCCCTGGGCAAATTCTTGAGATCTCTCTTCCAGCATACTCCATCTCTTCAGCTATGTCTAGTCTGCTTTAAAAGAAAATCCATTGAATTTTTCATTTCAGTTTCTAGAAGTAATGTTTGTTTATAAAATTTATCCAGATCCTTTTAAAACATATTTATTTATTTTTTTAAAAAAATATTTATTTATTTTTGATTGTGTTGGATCTTCATTGCTGTGTGTGGTCTTTCTCTAGTTGTGGCAAGCAGGGGCTACTCTTCATTGTGGTGCACTGACTTCTCATTGCGGTGGCTCATCTTTGTTGTTGTGGAGCACAGGCTCTAGGCGTGTGGGCTTCAATAGTTGTAGCACACAGGCTCAGTAGTTGTGGCTCGCGGGCTTAGTTGCTCTGTGGCATGTGGGATCTTCCCGGACCAGGGCTTGAACCCCTGTCCCCTGCATTGGCATGTGGATTCTTAACCACTGCGCCACCAGGGAGGTCCCTATCTGATCCTTTTTGATAGCATCTTCTTTCTTTAATTTAAATTTTCAATTTTTATTGTTTTAAAATGTTTAAACATACTTACTTTCCTTTATGAGCTGTATGCAGTAATTCCGTCATCTCAAGTTTCTGTTCGGGGGTGGCTCATGCTTCTGTTTGATGTTCCTTCAGAGGCTTGTTTCCTTCTGTATTTTGTAATTTTCTATTGTGAGCCTGTATTTAGAGAGACTTTATCTGTGGAAATTCCATGAGGACTAGGATGAGGGTGTATGCCTCCAGAGAAGATCTGCATTTGTTGCCATTTGGCTCTGTGTAATTCCTTGGCTTTGGGTTTCTCACACTACACAGATACATGAAATCAAACCCCATACTCAATTATCACAATCAACTTTCTTGCCTCCGTGACTCCCAGTCCAGGCTAAGGCAGAGAAGATCTGTTCCCCTCCCCCCTCATCTGCCCTTTCAGTGAGGGTGTAGTCCTTAGAAGATCTTGTTTTCCGTTTCCTTGTGCTGTTGAAAACCCCACATAAGCAAACAGCCCCAGGGCAACTGAGGCTTCCGCATCCGTTTAATACTCTGCTTTCCTAGTCTCTCTGACCTCTTTTCTTCCACTGAATGCATGTAGCTGTGCATTTTCAGAGTTGTTGCATTTTACTTAGTGTATCTAAATGTTTTGTATTGGGAGGCTTGTAAGGATATTAGGTCCACCCAACCCAGATTCCTGCAGTGGACTCCTAACTGTCCTTCCTATCTCATTTCTGTTCCTGCCTGCTTACTAGATTGATTTTCCAAAAATTCTGTTTGTGTGCTATTATATTCTTACTCAGAAACTTTTAAATGTAATAATGTTTTAGCTCAGCATTCAAATGTGTCTGGCTCAGAGCACTTCAACGTTATGTGATGTTTTTTTTATGGAAGCATTCCATTCAGCCATACTGCTCTACTCACTGTTCCCTAAAAGTCCTTGGATCTTCCCTCTGCCACTTCTTTGCTTATGCTGATTCCACTACCTGGATGAAGCCTCGGGCCCTTTGTATTCTCCTGCATATCTGTTCATGTGCATACATTTCTCTCCTGCCTCTAAATCTTTATAGCACATTGTTGTAGTTTGAATCCTTGGGAAGCAGACGCCATGATGGAGCCAGAATGCTGAGATTTATTTGGGGTACTGCCTGTGAAAATAAGAGGGAGAGGAATAAGGGTGGGCAAAGAAAGCCTTCAGATCCTGGTGCAGGCCTAACACCCGTGAAAGGAGAGTAGGAAGAGTCTCAGCCTGCAGGGCAGCGCTGAGAAAGTATTGGCCAGCTGGTTAGGGAGTTCTAGTGCCAACATTCTTTTTTGAGGATCCTATCTTGGGCGGAAGCAGCCAGGTCAGTGCTTAGTCGTTGGCTGAGGGCTACCTGGGAGGAGGATGGCCTCGACTCAGGTGCTAAAGGTGCTGTGCCCTGATCTGTGGCAAGTTCTGTTTGAAGGGAGATCTGAGTGATGCACCCCCGTGGCTACCATGTGTTTATGTGGCACTGAGTCCTGGAGTTAACAATATGTCATCCAGTATTTTATATACAATGTATATAGTAGATAGCATATCAGATAATAGACTATATATTATAATAATATGTATAAATATATATAGCAATAATATATATGTTATAATATAAAACAATATATCATCCAATATTTTATATATATACAAAAATAGACTTTTTTTAGTGTAGTTTTAGGTTCACAGCAAAACTGAGCGGAAAGCACAGAGAGTTTCCGTATACCCTTTCCTCCCTGCTCCGCGTGCATAACCCCCTCCCCACCCACTATCACCATCCCCCCACCAGAGTGGTACATTTGTTATAGCCGATGAATCTACACTGACACATTATTACCCAAAGTCCATGTTTACACTAGGATTCATGCTGGGGCTTGTACATCCTCTGGGTTTGGATAAATGTATAATGATGTGTGTCTACAGAGTATCCTACAGAGTGGTACAGTATCATACAGAGTAGTTTCACTGCCCTAAATATCCTTTGTGCTCTGTCTGTTCATCCCTCCCCCACCCCAGGCTTTGGCAACCACTGATTTCTTTTACTTTCTGCATAGTCTTAGCTTTTCTAGAATGTCATATAGTTAGAATCATTCATTATGCAGCTTTCCAGATGGGCTTCTTTTGCTTAGCATATGCACTTAGGTTCCTCCATGTCTTTCATGACTTGATCACTCATTTCTTCTTAGTGCTGAATAATATACCGTTGTCTGGATGTACCTCATCCAGCGTTGTTTTGTTTTTTTTTTTAATATTTATTTATTTATTTGGCTGCGTCGGGTCTTAGTTGAACCATGCGGGATCTTTTGTTGCGGTGCGTGGGCTTCTCACTAGTTGAGGCGCACGGGCTCCAGAGCACACAGGCTCAGTAGCTGCAGTGCTCATGGGCTCTCTAGTTGTGGCGCACGGGCTCTAGAGCACACGGGCTTAGTTGCTCTCCAGTTGCCCCGCGGCATGTGGGATCTTAGTTCCCTGACCAGGGATCGAACCCACGTCCCCTGGTTGGAAGGTGGATTCTTTACCACTGGACCACCAGGGAAGTCCCCATCTAGTATTTGTTGTTGTTGTTTTTTTTTTTTTTTGGTGGTACGCGGGCCTCTCACTGCTGTGGCCTCTCCCGTCGCGGAGCACAGGCTCCGGACACGCAGGCCCAGCGGCCATGGCTCACGGGCCCAGCTGTTCTGCAGCATGTGGGATCCTCCCGGACCGAGGCACGAACCTGTGTCCCCTGCATCGCCAGGCGGACTCTCAACCACTGCGCCACCAGGGAAGCCCCCCATCTAGTATTTTTGATTGACTTTTTACATATCTGATCTCCTCTCAGTTCCCCCTCCCCCCTCCGCCGCTGTTATAAGATATAAACTCTAGGCACAGAAACATTCTTCTTTTTATCTCTCCCCAACCCAAGACTTAGGACAGTGCCGTACTCTGAGTTGTCTACTTGATAAAAGTATTGGTTCAGTGAGTAACACATGAAATCCTAATAGCACTCACTTTTTTTTTTTTCTTTTTTTGGAAAGGTAGACTTCTAGCTGCATATTACCATCCACAACATATTTATAGTGAGACAAATATTTCAGCATAAAATTATTGTCACAAAGGCTATTATTTAGTTTCTTAGTATAAAAGGGCAGGCACTCTCACAGGCCCATGTATATCAAATAAAAAAGTGTCCTAGAAATAGGAGAGTACACAGATAACAGTAAGAATTGGCAACTCAATTCAGAGAGAGGAAACAGAAGAACTGTGCACAGCAAGATGAAGAAGTATTAAATTATAGCCTTTTAGTGAGATCGTCTGATTCAGCTCCATGTTTTTATTGATGAGAAAAAATGAGGACCTGGAAAGCAAAATGAATTCATCTGAGGTCACAGAACTTATTTGTGTCTGGGCTGGGACTAGAGACGCTCGGCCTGGTCCTAAGAGATTACCTCCTAGACATCTTCTCCTATGTATCCATCCTAATTTAAACAAAACTATCTTTTTTATCCATATTTAAACAAATGCGACTCTTCACCCCTGTCTTAAAAGGTTGTTAAAAGCATACGTTACTGTTTCCTGAGGAATGGGGATTGAGGGCACAGGAATGTTAGCAGTGATAAGTCGACTTATCGTGTGTTGACGCTCATTAGTCATTTTTCAAAAGTCAGTGTTGAGAAACTCCCATCAGGTTTCTGCTCTCGTTGTATGTGGCTCTCTCTTCTTTGACCAAATTCCATTCCTTTGCTTAGAGCCAGAAAGTCTGAAAAAATTTGTTTCAGACTAAATGCTCCTGAGGGCACTAAAGTAATTGATACTCGTGAGGATAATACTGAGTGATTCAGGTCACAGAAGAGTGTGAAATTTGTTTTAGAGTGACTTACTTGAATAACAGTTAACAGCCTAGTTTTACTGCACCAAGGGTTAAGATTTAGTCATTTGGAACATTTCCTTTTTTTTTTTTTTAAATAAATTTATTTATTTCGGCTGTGTTGGGTCTTCGTTGTTGTGCGTGAGCTTTCTGTACTTGCGGCGAGTGGGGGCTACTCTTCGTTGTGGCGCATGGGCTTCTCACTGCGGTGGCTTCTCTCGTTGCGGAGCACGGGCTCTAGGCATGTGGGCTTCAGTAGTTGTGGCTCGCGGGCTCTAGAGCGCAGCCTCAGTAGTTGTGGCACACTGGCTTAGTTGATCCGCGGCATGTGGGATCTTCCCGGACCAGGGATCGAACCTGTGTCTCCTGCATTGGCAGGCGGATTCTTTTTTTTTTTTTCTTTTTTTGTGGTATGCGGGCCTGTCACTGTTGTGGCCTCTCCCATTGCGGAGCACAGGCTCCAGACGCGCAGGCTCAGCGGCCATGGCTCACGGGCCTAGCTGCTCTGTGCCATGTGGGATCTTCCCGGACCGGGGCATGAACCCACATCCCCTGAATTGGCAGGCGGACTCTCAACCACTGCGCCACCAGGGAAGCCCGGCTGGCGGATTCTTAACCACTGCACCACCAGGGAAGTCCCTGGAACATTTCCTTTTGAGGAACATTCGATTTCTCCAAGGTGCCAAATGAATGAGGTGTCAAATGCATGAGACTGAATTTATGCTGAAGGCAACAGACTGAAGGGATGCCTAGAGTTGGTTGTGGTTGTGGAGGTGTATTTGAGTTAAAAAGTCATATATTTAGGAGTTTTAGAGAAAAACTGTTCACGCCTGCTATCTCCCTCACACCAACTGCTCCTTCCAGTTGCCCTGGTAAATAAATTACCATTCTTTATTATTGCTCTGCCATCACTTTCTTCCCTGGTACGTGAAAATCTTTGAAACTGGGTAATTATTGAGAAAGTTAGGTTTTTAGACTTTTAGTTCAAATTTGTGTTTTGTGTTAATTTTTTACTTGTTTTAAAGATAAACCAAAAGGTCTTCAGCTATATTTTCTTTTTCAATTTTAGATAAGCTCTTGCCCGGTGATGATGGAGCCCTTCGGTTACACCTGATACATTATTGTGAAGCATGTACAGCACCCAAAATGCCAGAGTTCATTCTGTATGCTTTTCACAGTGCCTACCAGAAACTCCCATGGAGGGACCTGCATCCTGACCAGATGCTCATGGAGGCCTTCTTCAAGGTAAACCCTTCACTCTCTATGTCACAGCCTGGCTTCTTGGGAGCAACCTGTTCACTGTGGGTTTTAGGCCCAGTTGCAGTGGATGACAATGTGGACCCTGCCCGAATTCTGTATCGCCCAGACAGTGCTTGTGTAAAGCAGCATCCTATGGACATCATTTCACTGTGTTAGTAGATGACTGGACAGCATTTACAGAAAACCCAGAGAAAGATTTTTGTCTGTAATATGACAGTCATCCCCTAGTCTTCGGTGATATTGTCATGTGAATACATAGTTTAATCACTTTGTCACACTCAATCTTGGCGTTTCTGTGAATGCATGTTTTTCTAGGATAGTATCATTAAAACTGCTTCTTGTTAAATGTTCTATTAAAGTAGAATGTAAATCGGTACTCAAACCATTAGTTTCTTTAAGCAGTTATGTAAGGGGATATTAGGCTGTAGGAGACAGAAGTACATTGTAACAACGAGTAATGCATCATAATCATATAAAAGACCTGAAATGGCCTCTGGAAAAAGTCCCACTAAGTGTGCAGTAGAAGCAATAGTCAGAAAACGGGTACAGTAGTGTCACTTGCATACCAGTCAGGCATTTCTGTTCTTCTTCAGTTTTTGTTTTAAAAAACCCTTTAATCTTGTCTTAGCTTTTTATGATCATTTCAGTTTATTTGTTCATAGTCACCAGTTCATTTGTGTTTACTCATAACCTAATTCACATTTATTATTGAGACACTTTAAGCGCTTTTTTAAAAAAAATTATTATTTATTTGTTTATTTTTGGCTGCATTGGGTCTTTGTTGCAGTGTGTGGGCTTTCTCCAGTTGATGCGAGCGGGGGCTACTCTTCATTGTGGTGCACGGGCTTCTCATTGCAGTGGCTTCTCTTGTTGCAGAGCATGGGCTCTAGGAACATGGGCTTCAGTAGTTGTGGCACGTGGGCTCTAGAGCGCTGGCTCAGTAGTTGTGGTGCATGGGCTTAGTTGCTCCGCGGCATGTGGGATCTTCCCGGACCAGGGCTCAAACCCGTGTCCCCTGCATTGGCAGGCGGATTCCCAACCACTGAGCCACCAGGGAAGTCCCTAAGTGCTTTAATTACTGCAGATCCATAGTTATTTATGACAATTAGTAAAATGTACCGCAGTCTTTTAGTGCTTAAGTGGAGACCCCACCCACTGCTGCTCTTGTCAGCCACTCCTCTGTAGCTGAGCTCTAAGGAAAGCTGAGGACAGTCATCTTAGTGAAATACAAAGTTAAGAATGATTTTATAGCTAGGTTTAGACTATGAGACAGGCACAAAGTAGGTATTCATCATCATCATGAATATGGAATTGAACCTTTGTTTAACGAGCTGTAACAGAGTGTTTAAGTAAGAGCACAGCTTTAGCTATATGACAGATTAAATAGAATGGTCTATAAAGGGATGCTATAGACTTTGTACCTCTAGGAGTTTTAGTCTAATGATAGATGACTTTGCCCGGCCCAGAAGCTGGGAACCTTTCTGTTGCATGAGTCTTGCTGGCATAGTAAAGTATGTTTGTGAAGGGGTTGAGGGTGAAGATAGAGAACAAATTATAAAGGAGGATGAAGAATCATTTTCTAAAAGGGAAAACGAGCAAATAGCATGATATAATGATGGTACTAATTGGAAGACATGAATCATCAAATTCCACTGATTGCGATTTTATAAATGGAGTTGAGCTTTTTAATCTTCTTTTTAAAGGAAAAATTTATAGCTAGCCATGTTTTATTTTAAACAGACTTGAAATAGGCTTATAAGAGATAACTTTGATATTGATTATATACTTTAAAATACATTTGCCCCCCATCCCCGCTATATTTTAAATGGGATAATTAAACATTATGTAGTCATCAAAAATTATAAAGACTAATGATATGGGGATATATTTATAACACAACATTATATGAAAAAGGCCATATAAAAATTATATGTGCTAATATAGTAGGTCTCAAAGTATGGTCCTAGGGCCAGCAACATCAGTACCACCTGGGAACTTGTTAGGAAGACAAATTCCTGTTCCTACTCCAGATGCAGGGCATTAAAAATTCTATGGGTACCCCCCCAACCCTCATCCCATGCAAGTCCTCCAGGTGGTTCTGATGCACGCTCGGCTTTGGGAACCAGTGACTAGTAGATATATCACCTTTGTCTTGCCCAGCACATCTGAGGACTGTGGTAGGCTCCCTTGAGCACCAGTGACTTACTGTGGCAGGGATTTGCCACCCTGGCTGGAGCTAGGGAAGATCATTCCTTTCCTGTTAAGAATTAGTGGAATAGGGACTTCCCTGGTGGTACAGTGGTTAAGAATCACCTGCCAATGCACAGGACACAGGTTCGATCCCTGGTCTGGGAAGATCCCACGTGCTGCGGAGCAGCTAAGCCCATGCTCCACAACTACTGAGCCAGTGTTCTAGAGCCCGCGAGCCACAGCTACTGAGCCTGCGTGCCACAACTACTGAAGCCTGTGCGCCTAGAGCCCGTGCTCTGCAACAAGAGAAGACACCTCAATGAAAAGCCCATGCACGGCGATGAAGAGTAGCCCCCACTCACCGCAACTAGAGAAAGCCCGCACGGAGCCACAAAGACCCAACGCAGCCAAAAATAAAAATTAAAAAAAAAAAAAAAAAAGAATTAGTGGAATAAATAATGAACTCCAAACAAGCTGAAAGGTGTGCCATACATTGAACATGGAAGGAAAAATATTATAATCTAAATCTCTGAGGGCAGAAGGGTTATGAATGATTTTTATAATCTGGGAAAAAAGTATAATTTAAAAGATATATAATTTAGAAAACATTGATTTCTATACATTTTTAGGATATATAGCTAAAAACATTGTTTCCTTTTAGGTGGAACGAGGAAGCCCCAAGAGCTGCTTCTTGTTTTTGGGGTCTGTCCTCTGTGAAGTCAACTGGGTCAGTGTGCTCTCTGATGCCTGGAATCCCAGTCCCCACCCAGAGACCCGGAGCATGATTGTCTGCCTCCTTTTCATGATGATTTTATTGGCAAAGGAAGATCAACTGGTGGATCAAACAGTAAGTTTGGAGAGCCTGTGATAAAGACTTGGCAGGGCTCTCTAGATCCTCACTCTGTATGAAGTTGTGGTTTTTAGGTTGTTTCCCTCGTGCCTCTTTCAGTGTGAATATATGCATGGCATACGGGATGTGCCTTCAACTAGGTGTCTGATTTTCTTTTTTTTTGCGGTACGCGGGCCTCTCACTGTTGTGGCCTCTCCTGTTGCGGAGCACAGGCTCCAGACACGCGGGCTCAGAGGCCATGGCTTACGGGCCCAGCCGCTCCACGGCTTGTGGGATCTTCCTGGACTGGGGCACGAACCCGTGTCCCCTGCATTGGCAGGCGGACTCTCAACCACTGTGCCACCAGGGAAGCCCGGTGTCTGATTTTCTTATATAGTTCATAGTCTAAGGGAACCACACCAAATATAAAAATCAATTTCAATTTACATCTCCTTAATTGCTTGTTCTACCACCAGATCATAGAGTTCCTTTGAAAATTGGGTTCTGAATACTTATAAATCTTAATGTGTTTTGCTAAAACTTTGGTTATTACTTTCACAAGTACTCCTAACTTGAGAGATGCATATTTCTGGAAAAAATGGGAGCTCTGGAACTAAAGGAATGTGTGTTTCATTTTTAGGATTCTCCTCTACTTACTCTGCTTGGACAGACAAGCTCACTCTCGTGGCATCTTGTGGATATTGTGTCATATCAGAGTGTGCTAGGTTATTTCAGCAGCCATTACCAGCCATCCATCATCCTGGCAAAGGAATCCTCTGCTGAGTTAATTGTGAAGCTCCTAAAAGTGTCTGCAGGTCTTTCCATTCCTACTGACAGCCAGAAACATCTTGTAAGTTAAGTGGGTCCTTTAGAAGGCAGAGTGTTCTTCAGGGCTGCTAGTAGTATAAGTGCTACTGAGGACTGTCTCGAATCCTGCGATGGCTCAATAGAAAAAGTTGGAGGATGTATATCATTTTGGCCTCTTGGGCCTTTCAGTTTCATTTATTTCTTCTGGTAAGCCTTTACCTACTAGCAGTGTCACATGCTAACAAGAGGTGAAAAGGATTGAGGGCCGACAGTGAGCTGTGGGTTTACTGATTTGAATGTCATTGGCAGCAGAATGGCAGCAAGTTATGAGCATGAGTTTGAGGTCTGACAAACTCAAATCCCCAACTCACTGCCATTCTGACCTTGGTTTTCTCACCTGAATTGGAAATAATAATACCTTGCCTTCAAAGTGTTGTGAGGATTAGATCAGAAAATGAACATAGAAGTTTTTGGAAAAGTTCCTGGCAAGTACTTAGTGTGTAGTTAATGTTGTTATTAATGTAGTAAAAACTACTACTGGGATTTGGGAAAACATGGGTTCTGGTCTAAGTATTACCAAAGATTTTTATTTCCCCAACACAGGGTCTTTCCTCATATGACTCACTGCTCTGTCCTCTCCCAGTACAGTGCTGTGCTCCCAGGGAATATCCAGTTAACACTGCATGCATGGATTCATTTGAATGATCCTTTTTTTATTGTCAGGATGCAGTTCCAAAATGCCGAGCCTTCACTCACCAGATGGTACAATTCCTCAGCTCCCTGGAACAAAATGGAAAAATCACGTTAGCAGTCCTTGAACAGGAAATGTGTAAGCTCTTGGATGATATCATTGTTTTTAAACCACCTGGTAAGTGACTATGGTGGAGTCATGTATTCACTCAGTAAATGAATTCCTGCTGTGTATAAGGCATCTTGAGATCAGGAAGATGGTCGGGCCACTGTCATTCCTGTTTACAGAGAAGCAGTGGTCAGAGAGATGACTGGACCATAGGGACACTTGTCATCTCAGCACTGGCCAGGGTGGGGTGGCATGAATGGTAAGAACTTGAGGAGGCATAGACACTGTCAGTTGCTGGTGTGAGGTTAACTGGACTGAGGGCTAAGTTAGATGACTAGATATAGTGATTAGGAGATAACCAGAGACCATCCATCGAGCAGCATTCCTGGATGTTTTGGCTCCTAACTGGGAGGGCACTTCAGAATCACCTGTAGGCTTGTAAAGAAACTTCATATGAGAACCTGTGCTCCTAGCAGTTTGGTGGACTGGACATCCTGATTGCCTCTCCTGCCGAAAACAACTAAGGATGCTGGATAAAATGTTTTTAAGAAACCAAAAATTAAACTTATTGACAAGGCGGCAGAAAATCTCAGAAGTCAGAAACTAAGTAAAAGGAGGAACCCATAAAAGTAGATGGAGTACTGAGGCTGGCTTTTACCTTGAAGGCTTTTGCTGACACTCCTTAGATTAGGTGAGATGATAAAGCCCAGGGCCTGCCTAAGATGGTAGCCTGAAAGGACCTCCTGTGCATTACCACATAGGGTGGCATACTCAGGGTAAGGATGAGTTAGAAATGAACCTGCCCTGAGAAAGGAAGACAACAATCCTTAGATTCATTAAACCCAGCAAATCCCAAGCAGGGTAGATAGAAAGAAATTCACCCCTGTACATACTGTAGTGAAACTGCAGATGCACCGGGGTCAAAGGAACAACATTCAACATTTACAAGGACAGCCGGCTTCTCATTGGCAACAGAGGAAGCTGTAAGATAGTGGAATAACACCTTCAATGTGCTGTGAGGAGATGACTTGTAACCTGGGATTGTAAACTAAGAAGAACCATCTTTCAAAGATGAGGATGAAATAAAGATGTTTTCCTTGAAACCTGAGGGTGTTTGTCCCAGCAGACATCACTAAAGGAAGTACTAAATAAAGCATGTTCTTTAGGTAGAAGAAGAGTGATCACAAGTGAAAGGCTTGAATTGCAAGAAGGAAAAGTAAGCAGAGAAAGTAGTGAAATGTGGGTAAATATAAACAAAAACTGCCTGTGTAAAACTACAGTAATCATCATTTAGGGGTTTAAAAAGCAAAAGCTAACATTAAATTATATGACCACACATATATGTAAGTTAAGAAGGAGGTTGAGTTAAAAGCATTCTAAGGTTTTAATATTGTTTGAGGGGGGTCAAGAGATTGATTAAATTTATGTCTTCATAGAATATGAATGGTAAAAATTCTAAGCAATTCACCAAAAGAATAGAAATAAAATATGTAAGTTCTAAGTTAGTAGAAGGAGATAAGGATTGGCCAGGACTTCCCTGGTGGCACAGTGGTTAAGAATCCATCTGCTAATGCAGGGGACACGGGCTTGATCCTTGGTCCAGGAAGATCCCACATGCCACGGAGCAGCTAAGCCCATGTGCCACAACTAGTGAGCCTGTGCTCTAGAGCCTGCGAGCCACAACTACTGAGCCCATGTGCCACAACTACTGAAGCCTGCGCGCCTAGAGCCCATGCTCTGCAGCAAGAGAGGCCACCACAATGAGAAGCCCATGCACCGCAATGAAGAGTAGCCCCCGCTTTCCGCAACTAGAGAAAGCCCGCACACAGCAATGAGGACCCATTGCAGCCAAAAAATAAATAAATTAATTAAATTAAAAAAAAAAAGGATTGGCCAAATTTTGTTCAATCCAAAGAAGGCAAGAAACATGGAGAAGGTAAGAAAAATAGCCAAAATAAAAAGATAAAGTTTAAATATATCGGTAAATGTAAATGGACAGATGCTCAGGTTAAAAGATGAAGATTGTCAGACTGGATTAATAATCAACAACATCCAGTTTTTTATGTATTTATTTTTTTAAATTTTATTTTAGTTGTGGCGCACGGGCTTAGTTGCTCCGTGGCCTGTGGGATCCTCCCGGTCCAGGGCTCGAACCTGTGTCCCCTGCACTGGCAGGTGGTGTCCCAACCACTGCACCACAAGGGAAGCCCCAACATCCAGTTTTAAGCTGTTTATAAGAAGTATATCTAAAGCATAGGATATAGAAAGCTTTCTACAAGGCAGTCACATTAGATATTAAAATAGAAAGCTGGTACAGCTATGTCAGTATGAGACAGATAGGACTGTAAGGCAGAAAGCATTACCAAGCCAGACAACCTCTTGTGTGTGTTCCTGCCCTGAAGTTGCATGAAAAACACATATATACATAAAAAACACATATTACTTACATAAATAAATAAGAAAAAAGCATTATTAAAAATGAAGAGAGTCGTTGGAAATTGATACAAGGTTCAATTCACCAGGAAGAATATGCATAAGGTGAAAATTGACAGAACTAGGAAGAGAAATGTCAAATTTGCTCACAGTGAGGGATTTTGACCCATGTCTCACAGTAACTGATGGATCAGGTAGACAGAAAATCAGTAAGACTATAGGATGTCTGAATAGCACAGCTGGATGTAATGAGTATGTAGAGAATAATATACCCTGTAAGTCCAGAATGCACACCGTATCAGTCTCACATTGAACAGTTAAGAAACTTGACCCATTACTAGAGTTAAAGCACATCTCAATCAATCCCAGAGGACTGGTATCAGATAGACCACACATTCTAACCACAGTGCAATGAACTTAAAAATCAGTAACAAAATATAACCGGGAGGGAAAAAACTATACATTGGAAATTAAGAAGCAAAATTTTAAATAACTGATGACCAAAGGAACAATAACAACAGAAATTTAAAATATTTAGAACTGTATTAAAAAAACAGAGCATCAAAACTTGTGGGATTCAGCTAAAGTGAAACTTAATTTCATGGCCTTAAATGTTTATATTAAAATTTCTAAAAGCTGAAAATTAATTAGATAAACACTGAGCTTAAGAAATTATAAAAAGAACCACAAAATATAACCAAAATCTGCTTAGAAAGAAAGAGATAATGAAGAGAAGATAAATAGGAGGAGACTAAGGGTGAACAATGAAACTGGTAAATGTATAGGAAAATCTAAATGAAATCTGACTCTATAAAACAGTAATAGTAATGTGCTGTTGGGTTATGGTAACAGTAGGGAAGGTAATAGGAAATTAGCATTGTCTGGGAACCAGTTAACATCAGACTTTGAAAAATCAAGAATGCATGTTGTAATTTGTAAGATAACCACTATGAAAATGTTAAAAGAATATTTGAAGAGAGAAAAAGGAATGTAGAATTGGAGGGACAAATTGGAAGCATATAGTAAGATAGTAGATTTAGACCCGCTCACATCAGTAATTACATTAACTATGAATGACTAAGATTGTCACACTGGATAAAATAAGGAAGAAAAAGACAATCCAGTAAAAAAATGAACAAGACCCTTAAATTGACATTCTACAAAAGAGAATATTCAAATAACCAATAAACATATGAAAACATGCTAAACCTTGTTAATATTTAGGGAAATGCAAATTAAAAACTTGATGGCATACTGTATCACATCCACCAGAATAGCTAAAATTAAAAAGTTTTCAGTACCAGATGTTGGTGAGGATGTGGATCAGTGTTAACTCTCATATACTGCTGATCACAGAGTTAATTGGTACAACCATTTTTAAATGTGTGACATCACCTACTAGTTTGCATATCCCTCGGCTTGGGATATGCAAACTAGTTAAAAAAAAGAAAGAAGAATTAGCAGGCAATACTGGAGAAATTGATTTAGAGTTGGTCATATGTAACTGGACCATGAAGATTGAATAATAGCCAGGCAAAGGAGTGAAGGGCGTTCTAGAAAGATCTTAATCAGAAGAGTGATGGGATCAGTTCTGGTTTTTAAGAACAACATTTGTTGGCTGTGTTGATGATGAATGGGAAGGGGGAGAGGCTGTGCTCTATTAGGAGGCTTATTGCAATCATTTTTTGTTCCCATGAATCATAACTAAAAGATAGATTAAAATCACTATTCACAGATGCAAACTGTTATATATAGAATGGATAAACAACAAGGTCCTACTCTATAGTACAGGGAACTAAATTCAATGTCCCGTGGCAAACCATAATGGAAAATAATATGAAAAAAGTATATATATATATGTATATATGTATAACTGAGTTACTTTGCTGTATAGCAGTAATTAACACAACATTGTAAATCAACTGTACTTCAATAACAAAATAAAATTTTTTAAAAAATCAGAAAAAAAATTTATTCACCTGGAATTCAGAGATAAGGCCTTTATTACCAAGAATATTTATACATAAAAAAGTAGATTCACACACATATAGTGCTTTAAAAATTCCTTGCTTGATAATCAGTATATCTTATGATAACATTAAGTTAGGGTTTATTGTACACTGTGCAAGTGGGTGAATTTGGTTTGATGGGTGTAAGACCTCCCCACTCACGTTGACATAAATACCAAAGCCTTGAGGTGAGAAAGCCACAATTCTATTCCCTTAAAACAATGAACCCAACTCAAGGAGAATTAGAAATAGTTGGCAAAAATTATGCCTGATGAAGGGAATTCCCTGGCTGTCCAGTGGCTAAGGCCCTGCAGTTTGACTGCCGAGGGCCGCGGGTTCAATCCCTGGTCGGGAAACTAAAATCCCGCAAGCTGTGCGGCACAGCCGAAAAAGAAAAAACAAATAAAAATAAAGTGTACAATTCAAAAATTATGGCTGATGAATAGTTACCTCAACACACCCTCAGTGAAAAATATTTTCTGTTCTTGGATGTGAAGAAGGAATCTACCTCAGTCACTTATTTGCAGTTCTCTTTTAAAATGAATTTGCTCTTTTTCTTGTGTTGTATTCTTTTTTTCACCTTTTAATATTTTGGAAAGACCCAGTCTGTCCATTTTTCTTATTTAAAAAACAAAGAAATAAAAGAGCTGCTGTTAGGAGTCTGTAAAAAGATTTTTCCTTTCCTTACTTTTTTATATTTAGTTTTAAATAATAACCTTCATTCTGTGTAAATCATTCTAGAATTATTTACAACTTTGGCATTGGTAGGGGTGGAGGTACTGTTTCTAATTAGTTTACCAAATGACTCCTGAGATCTATGTATTTTGTCTATTTATTAAAATATCACTTGGTCACACGCTGTAACCAAGGATCTCGCAGTAGTTCCTGCTTTGCCCTTACAAAGTATGTATGTGCCACATCCTATCCTTAAAAGCTAAACACAGAAGGATTTTCCTTCTGGCCCCTGGAGAGCAGCTAGTTTGAAGCACCATTGTTCCCTTTATCACATTCACATCGTCATACCAGCAGCCTTTTGCAAACGTGTTGGCTATGTTCCCCTTCAGATCTGGACAGCCAGACCCGCCACATGGCCCTCAGCAGCCTCTTTATGGAAGTCCTAATGATGATGAACAACGCGACTATCCCAACAGCAGAGTTCCTCCGAGGCAGTATCCAGACCTGGATTGGGCAGAAAGTGCATGGGCTGGTGGTTCTGCCCCTGTTAACAGCCGCCTGCCAGAGCCTGGCTTCCGTCCGCCACATGGCTGAGACGACGGAAGCCTGCATCACTGCTTACTTCAAAGAGGGTAAGAGGACCGTCATGTCAGGGTCTCAGTAGACCCATCTTTTCCAAGGAAGATTAAAGCTTTATCTGAAGGAGATACCTTTCCAGACCCTTCCTGTTGAGGGATTGTACTGTTCTAATATCTCTGTAAATGTTGTTGATGTTTCAGAATATAGTTTGTTTTCTTCATAAAGATGTGCAGTTAGCATGAGAAATTTTGGCCCATGTTGGTACCATCATGTTTCGAGGGAACCTCTAATTCATTTTATGTGGGTTTTGGAGTGTCAGACCAATCCTTTTATGGTAGTCAAATTGTGTATGTCATAGGCCTAGTCGTAGTCCTAAAAACAAATGCTATATACCAGAATCTTTATAATAATGATCCACTGTATTAATTTTCTCTATTTTGTCACTTGTTAAAGTTTTTCATATGTCCTCTTATTGCATTTTGTCATGTGTTTTAAACTATTACGGAGTTCTCTTCCCACCTCCCCTCCCGCCCCCCACTCCCGCTTTGTCTTCTTAGTTCCTACCTCTAAACTCTCAGATTCTGGAAACAGCCTGATCTGGTTAAAAAGTATTGCTCAGAGCAGTACTTCTCGACTCTGTTACCCAGATATACATCATCGTGCACACAATAGGGGAGAACGAAGGGTACTGGAGTGAGAATGCTAGGAAGTGCCTGCAACCTGCCCATGCCCTTTCTTGACAACACGTGAATAATCCATGTTCTCATGTCCCCCTGTGGAAGGTGCTATGTGTGTCACCATGTCACCCTACTCCCATTCCCCCCAAAGAATTGAGAACCATTAGGATAACACTCTTGCTCCAAATTTATTTACTGTTTGTTGCTAAAATCAAATTTGTTTTTTCAATTTGTGAAACATTTTCAAGAATTTCTGTCAAGATACGAGTCAAACTAAACTTTGATAATTAAAAAATGCTTATGAAGGATAGAGTAATAATAATACCCCTCGGAAAAGCATAAGTATTCATAACATACTTAAAAATGGTATTAGGTAAAGTTAAAACTCTTAGATAACTGGGAGAGGCAATGTCTACATGAGATTTTAATGATCATAATATGGTGAAAGAGGTGATTTATGAAAATGCAGCCATGATACCTGACTTCATGATACCCTCTGCACTGGCAGCCAGGACAAAGGCATTTAGAGTGAGGGCTTCCAGTCCAAGCCATGAGGCATTGTCAGGCCCTCCAGGGTCAATGTGAGTGGTGTTTTCCCGACCTGAAGCTTTTAAAGTGAAAAGGTTCATTAGAGTAGTTAAATAGTTTGATTCTTGCTCTTACCTTTCTCTACCTCTTGGTGTTCTTTTCTTAGGCTCCCTCAATCAGAATTTAGGTTGGGGCCCCATTCTGGTGTCCCTTCAAGTTCCCGAGCTCACCATTGAAGAGTTTCTGCAGGAGTGCCTGTCCCTCGGCAGCTACTTGACTCTCTATGTCTACTTGCTTCAGTGTCTAAATAGTGAGCAGACGCTAAGGAACGAAATGAAAGTGCTGCTTCTCTTAAGCCAGTGGTTGGAACAGGTGTATCCAAGGTATATTGGCCCTCCGGTTGCCTACAGCCGACCGACCCATGGGATTGGGATAGCTTGAATTTGGGTTTAAGTTAATGTCCACTTAAGTGCACAGACCCAAGTGATACATAAGAAACAAACAAGGCTATGAGGTACAGTGACACCTATTTTAGGAAGATTTTCCTTGCATGGGCCGATTTTCTGAGCAGGCGTTTTATTTCCTAAGATGGGTATTTTGAAGCACCACCTTTAGCTTCCATATCCGTTAAGTAGGGGCAACAACGTTTAGCTCACTTGATTAAGTGAAGGGACGTCAAGCTCATATATGCTGTCTGGCATGTAGAAGGGGCAATAAATGTCAGCTGTTCTTTTATTGTCCAAATACTTTATTAACAGCATTACCTGTCAGCCTAAGCTTTTAAAGTACTAAATGTCCCTTACACTTAAAACTCATGTGTGGACTTTCAGTTAAATGAGAGTGGAAAGAATCTACTCTGAATTTGATTTTCCTCCCCCCTCTCCGCCCCCAGCTCTATGCAGGAAGAAGCAAAGCTGTTTTTGTGGTGGCACCAAGTCCTGCAGCTGTCCCTGGTTCAGACCGAGCAGAATGACTCGGTCTTGACGGAGTCTGTCATTCGAATTCTGCTCATGCTTCAGGCCCGTCAGAGCCTGCTGGCCGAGGAGAGGCTCAGTTCAGGGATTCTCAGGGCAATTGGGCTGGGCCGGAAGTCGCCCTTGTCTAACAGGTGAGGAAGCACCTGCTCTTGCTTTTCTAAACGGGCCACAGACACCTGCACATACCTAGGGGGTGCGATACTCGGTAGATTTTCTATTTAGGAGCTGAGCTAGGGTCCTCCCAGAGATTAAGAAGAAAATAATCAGAGCCTGATTACATCTTTACATTTTAAAAAGGGTGTTTATTTTTTCCGTTTTAAAACAACTTTTATGTTCAAAGACTTTTTTTTAGCAGTATCTCATTGCATTTTGACTTGGTCACCTGACCACACTACACATTACTTTTTGTCTTTGAGCCAGTGACGGTGTGCAAGGTTAGGTTAAAATACCCCAGTCAGCTGCTTCACTGCCAGCACTTTGTCAGGGAAACCCAGGTCCCATGAGGGACTCGGTCTAGCAGAATTGTTAAGTCAAGATGAGTAGAAGTTAACTGATTAGAAGGATAAGTAATGAGAAATACGTTCAGGTTTTTGTCGCTAAAAATTCCAAGGTGTGAAAGAATTTGCTACTAGCCCCAGTTTATCTCCTAAGACTATTTGCATCATGGTTTTCTTTTAAAGGCCTTATCTGGTTTGAAAGGAATTCTTACTATTCTGATGTCAGCATTCTTATGGAATAGCCTGCTGCAACTTTGGGAGCCACCCAGTCCAAACCAGTTAACACCATACTCCTTTGTTTGTGGTAGAATTTAGCAGGACTGTGTGATTTGATTCACTTAAATTGTAAAATACACGTCACATAAAATTATCATGCTAACCCTTTTAAAATATTCAATTCAGGGACTTTCCTGGCAGTCCAGTGGTTAAGACTCCGTGCTTGCACTGCAGGGGGCGTGGGTTCGTTCCCTAGTCGGGGAACTAAGATCCCGCATGCCGCGCGGTGTGGCCAGAAAAAAAAATGATAAAATGTACAGTTCAGTGGCATTTAGTACATTCACAATGTTGGTGCAACCATCACCACTATTTTGTTCCAGAACATTTTCGTCATCCCAGAAGGAAATAGCTACTAAGCTACTAAGCAATCACTCCCTATTCCCCTCTTCCCCAAGTCTCTGGCAACCACTGATGGATTCCTGACTTTATGTATATCCTGTTCTGGGCATCTCATATAAATGGAATCATGTAATACGTGGCCTCTTGTGTCTGGCTTCTTTCACTTCCCATAAAGTTTCAAGGCTCATCCATATTTTAGCATGCACTGGTACTTATTTCCTTCTTATGATTGAATAATATTCCATTGTATGGACACACCACATTTTGTTTTTCCATTCATCAGTTGATAGACATTTGGGTTGTATACACTCTTTGGCTATTGTGAATAGTGCTGCTGTGAAAGTTATTTACAAGTTTTTGTTAGAACACCTGTTCTCGGTTCTTTTGGAATTGTTGGGTCACATGGTTACTCTACATTTAACTTCTTGAGGAGCTGCCAAACTGTTCTCCATAGCGCCTGCACCATTTTTAACATTCCCACCAGCCGTGGCTGAGAGTTCCAGTTACTCTGTATCTGCCAGCACTTTCATTCCTGAGACTGAATTATGTTTTCATTGTTTGGGTGGTGATAATGGAAGGGCAGATAAAGACTCCTTGATCATATTTACAGTTTTCCTGAAGAGGCTAACAATCACAGTAGGTCTGGAGATGTGTTCATCTTATTTTTTAATAGAAAATATGGTATTTATTTTAAAATGCTTACTTTAATAGTCATTTACTTCTTCTAATCCCTCCCTAACACTTAAGGTTCCGAGTGGCTGCCCGAGGCATGGCTGCCTTTCTTTCAGTTCAGGTTCCCGCCAAGGATCAGATCCGTTTGAAGCCGAGCTCTGAATTACATCTGACCCTGAAAGCTCAGCAGGTCAGTAAAAAGCTTTGTGGTTAAGGGCTAGAAGTTTTCCACAGGAGGAGGGAGGTGGTACCTGTAGTCTTTACACGTGACGACCTGGTGATGATGATCGGCAGCAGCGCAGCATACTGTCTGGCGGGCTCTACTAACTGGAAAATGGTTAACGTGTGTATCTGCCTCGGATTTTCAACCAGTTTTTGTAGGCACTTGCCCAGAGCCCTATTACTACCCTTGTAGAAGTAGCAAGGCCATGGGCAAGCCAATCTAGGATCGAATTTGGTTCTGATGACATGACTGTGTGCTGACCCGTCACAAGCTGGGGCTGGGGACAGGCACAGAAGATGAGACTACAGTTGAGACCGATAGAGGTTAGCTGGGCTTTAACTTGGAGCCAAGGCGGTGGTTCTGTTTTGTGAGTCTGGGGGTTGACCAGTGTTGGCTGACATGGACAAAATGGTAGCTGTGAAAAATAGTTTGTTCTGAAAACATGGAAGGCTACATGGCAGTGGTCCCCCATCCCCATAACTATTTTCACCCATAAACAGGCTGGCCAGGTACAAAGGTATATAATATAAAACGATGGCTGGCATTCTTGAGTGCTTACTGCATGCCAGGCACTGTTGTAAGTTTTAACTCACTTGATGTTAACGAGTTTAAATTTTAACTCTTCTGATTCTCATAACAACCCTATACAATACGAACTTTTATTATCCTGGTTTTGTGGATGAGGAAATGGAGACAGAAGGAGACTAAGTAATTTGTCCCAAATCACACAGCCCCTGAGGGCTGGGGCTGGGATTCACTGGGCCTGTCTGGGTCCAGTGTCACGCTGTTGTTGCTCTGCAGTACTGTCTCTGTACACGGTAAATGCTTAGACCCCTCAGCTCTTGTCTTTTGCGGCATTGTCATGTCTGAGCCAGCCATGTACAGTGTGATATCTCGGTATTAAGAGCACAGATGAAGCAAAAAAATCAGCAGGTTCTTCACAGGCATCTTGGTTTGTACAGTACCCGATACTTGTCACTGGCTGATTAGACAACCACCATTTGCATCCCTAATGTTGTATAAGAGCTGTCGCAAGTGGGCAGATGAGTGTCCCAGGGGGCGGTTGTGAAGGCAGTGCCATGCATTTCAGTCTGCATTTGAGAAGTCTGCTCTCCTGTGCCCGCCAGCACCTGGAGCATAGCTTTGCTTTAGCTGCGGCCAGCAGGTCGCCCAGTCCTTGCCAGCCTTTGCCGGCCTTCCTTTAGACTTAAGTGATGACATACTTGTCATCAGGGTTTTCAGACTGGAAAGAAGTCAACTTTGTATAAAATGATTATTCTTAGGCAAACTGTCAAAGTAGACCGTTCTTTTTAAAAAAGAAAGGGGAGAGAGAAAGAGAGAGACATATGGACGCTATGGTTAGTGGGAGTGCCTGTTCCCACTGATTCTTGTTCTTAGATTAACTCCGTTCATACAGCAGTTAGCTTGGTACCAAAATCCCTTCCATTGTTGATTTTCAACCCCAAAACTTCTGTCTTAAACCACTTGGTAATTTATTTCTAAGCTGCCTGTTCATTTACCATCTTCAAAAAATCTTCTCCCTCCTTATATACTGAGCCAAGCAAATTCCATCTTTTAATCTATATCCTCTAGTGCAGTGGTCCCCATAAATGAGAGAGGCAGGAGAGTGGCACTTCACAGTTCACACTCAGAATGCTAGGGGTGGGTGAGCTCGTATAGCTGGAAAACAAAACTCCCTACCCGCCAAGAACCGTTGTTCTGATTCTTTGTTTGTTTTCTCTAAATACAGTCTTTTTCTCTTGTCTTCTCCCAGTATGAAGGGAGGAAAAATTAAAATTATGGAAGTAAAGAATGTTTTTCTTTCTTTATTCCCAAAGAGAAGCATGGGAATATGTCAATTCTGTTGGGCGGAAGCCAGAGGAACTTGATCTGTCCGTTGTGTTTGTTGGCTGATAGAACAACCTTATCATTCACCCTCGGCAGCACTTAGCCACTGGTTTCTTCTGAATTTCTAGTTACACGGTTTAGTATGACATTACTTTGTAATCTGAGAACAAACCCAACTGCAAATTAAAGCTGATGCCCGTGGTTTCCGGTTGAGTCTCCAGGAAGAGAGGCAGTAGATGATCTGGTGGGGAGGGCTGCAGTGCTGGCACTGGGGCAAGGAGGACAAAGCAGGAAGACAGCCTGGCTGCAGCAGTGGCACTCTGCGGGGAGGGGTTGGGAAACAGCACAGGCCAGGAAGAGGGAAGGCTGGATGTGGAAGGCGGCAGACGCCAGAGAAGCTTGGGTTGCCGGCCTCCTTCTAATTGTGGTTGATCAGTGCCTGCCTTTGAGACATCTAGTTCCAGTTCTGTAGGCTTCCCTGGAGGCTCACAGTTGCACCTGATGACGTTGGCAGGTGTGCTACACCTGCGGGAATCATGTTATATGCATCCATGTGGTTAACCCTCTTGCCTTCTATGTCTTTTAGGCTCTGAATGCTCTTGAATCCTTGACGTCAAGTAAGCAGTACGTTGAATACCAGGATCAGATATTGCAAGCCGCACAATTTATAAAGCGTCCTGGCCATTGCCTCCAAGATGGGAAAAGCTTCCTGGCTCTTCTTGTGAACTGTCTCTATCCAGAAGTGCATTATTTGGACAACATACGATAGTAACACTGAGGCTCTTGATAAACCTGTTGCTGTTTATGTTTACATTTAACTTTGCTGTTGCACAAATAACTTTGCTCAATTTCACTGCAGTTTGGCCAATGAATTAGTTGACTGAGATGCAAGTTGGTGGGTGCTAGATAAGTGTTGTGCATGTGCACATGTGTATGTGTGTGTCCTGAGCTCTTAAAATGTTCCAGGGACTTTGTAATTTTTATGTTCATCCAGCAAGAGAACTTACGAAGCTCTCCTTGGGTAGAGAGCCACTCTCAGTTGCCGAATATCCAGTCATCTCATGAGACCCCAGGTGGGGTGCTTTCGTATGTCTCCACTTCTGTCTTTTCCTGTTTCATTTAAATGTCAAGACTCCTGTGCCAGATATAACTACTTTGGGAATCGGGTTGAACCCTCACTTTTGAATCCCAATTGTGTTCCTTCAAAGTAAAAAAGCTTTGAAAATTTCTGCATTTCTCAAATGTGGGGAAATATACCAGCTTAAATTATTATATTTTTCTCTCAGAAGGGAGATAAGAATGCTGAATCAAAGTGAGTCGTTGTGTAAAATGTGACCACTTGATCCTGATTATAGTGGACAGTAGAGATGGTGACAAGTCCATTTCCATCCAGCCATGTGTCCTCATAGAGAAGGAGCCATTTGTCTACATTGGGGGCGCATGCTGGTGGTCTGTGGGGAGCATGTCGTGCACAGATGTGTTTTGTTTGATCTCCATGGCTGAGAGTGTAGACAGGGCTTCCTCTCTCCAGTGCACTGTAGACGTACATTCCCTTTGGTCATACCCCAGCCCGCTCCTTCATTCACGTCTTATTTGGCCCCTGTAGACATGTAAATTTGCAGCTCTTTCCAGACAGCAAGTTTGATATCTGAAGGTCCTGCTGTTGAGAGACAGAGACAGAGAACTTGACTGTCTGTTTCCTGCTTGTTTTATCACTCCAGATTTAAACTCAAATGAAGCTAGCAAACCTGCTGAAACACTGGTCGGTGGAAACTGGGTCAGGTCAGGAGACTTGACTGAAATTTGGCTTTTTTTTTCCTGACCTGACTGAAATTTGGCTTTTTTTTAATCGTCACGTGCCTTCTGTTGTTAACAGTTCGTTCTTTACCAAAGCCTGTCTGCAGTGTTGCCGTGTTTTGCTGCCATCTGCTTGCTCTTGTCATGTCCCCCCCCACGCCCCGGAATTCGCACCTTGACTTCTGTCATCATATTCATAATTCTGTTGGCTCAAAATTGATTTGTTTGTCCAGCTGGCCTAAGGTGTCTTTTGCTTGCAGGCTATCTATAGCCCGAGGCTATTTACATAAAAATGTCTTAGTCACTGAGAGCTTTCAGCAGGGGGATTTGGGGTATAGATTAACTGAGCGATAATCTCTTTCCAAATATCGTTTTGCGGTGCTTCCCCCAACATTTGGAAGTGTGTAGGAGCTGTTCTTTATTTTGAATCTTTTTAGTTGGACAGAACAGTTCTGCCCCACGGAAATGCTCTGGTAAAGATCATCCCTGTTAGCCTTCAAGTTCTGTAGGCCACTAAGTGTCCATCTCCGAGGGATGCATCTCAGAGCTTTCCTTGTTAACACGTTTTAGAAGCTGTGGACAGTTCCATGGCTGATTTGGCAACAAAGATTTTATGAGAGGAAATATTCTGTGTGCTGTTTTCTTTGAGGAGGATGTAATTATTGGTATCCTAGAATGAAATTTTTGAGTGACAGTACATACATTTAAAGAAAATTATGTTTAATCTTAATTTTTGAAGGTTTATAATATTTATAATGTATTTGCTCTGTAAAAATTATAAAAAATAAATCAGTCTTTGGTTGTAGCTGGTAAGAATCCGATTTTTAGGGATATCACACTATCTTGTAAAGTATTTCAGTTGTTAAAGTTGATGCAGATTTTTTTATGCCTGATGTCATCTGTTTTTTTTGACACTGTAACTTGATCATCAGAGATGGTCGGTAAAAGTACTTCCTCTCACGCTTAACAGTGGAAGGTTTACTCACCACATAGGTTCCTATGAGAGGCTCTGGGCTAAGAAATTGCTTTAACAACACTAAGATAGCTCAGAAGGTGGCAATGTTGCTGTAGCCTCCTGGGAAAGAATAGACCGGTCTGCCCACTGGCTTTCAGGAATAATGAGCTTTTGTTGGCAAAATAGTCACCTCCAGAGAGCGCAGGGCATGTTTCAGAGACAGTTAGCAGTGCTGCATGTTGATACCTGGGTCAGTAAGACCAAGGCACCTATGTGCTGGAGCTTCGTTGAAGGTGCACTAGTGCAGACTTTCCCCATACGTGGCCAGCAGTGGCTTCCGGTTCAGATGGGGATGCAGAGCAGCTTCCTGGGCTCTTCTCCACTCTTCTTTCTGCAGTTCACACAGGATGGGCCAGAGAGGCACACTCGACCCCCTGATCTCCTGGCTCCCCTTCCTAACTCTGCAGAAAGCTGCAGGCACAGATGCCAGGGAGGGAGGTTCTGCTGATGCGTCTGCCCAGCCTAATGGGGCCAGGGCCCACCCTCCATGTTCCTGAAGCTCCTGGCACGAGTCGCTGGTGGTTTCACGATCAGCCTGTTGGCACAGTCACGCCTGCCTCCTCGAGGTTGCCTGAGTCTCTCAGTTCTTCGAGGTGGGGGAAGCTGGGTCCAGACAATGAAAACCCCTGAGCAGCCCACCCTCTCTTTAACCAAGTGCCAACCCCCTTCCTCCCAGTCAGTGTATCCACGTTGTGCAAGTGAGAGTGTCCATGCCCTTTCTTCCTTTCGAGTGAAGGTGAGACACAGTTTTCTACTGGATTTTTTAAACTTAATTAATTAATTAATTTTTGGCTGCCTTGGGTCTTCGTTGCCACGCACGGTCTTTCTCTGGTTGTGGCGAATGGGGGCTACTCTTCGTCGCGGTGCGTGGCCTTCTCATTGTGGAGGCTTCTCTTGTTGCGGAGCACGGGCTCAGTAGTTGCGGCACACGGTCTCTAGAGCACAGGCTCAGTAGTTGTGGCTCACGGGCTTAGTTGCTCCGCGGCATGTGGGATCTTCCTGGGCCAGGGCTCGAACCTGTGTCCCCTGCATTGGCAGGCGGATTCTTAACCATTGCGCCGCCAGGGAAGTCCATCTATTGGATTTTTAAACCTGAAATGAATAATTTCTGGAGCACGAAGCAGATGTTATAGAATCATGACTTTTGAAGTCAGTAGAGGCATTAAAGCTCATCTGGTCCCATCTCCCACTCAGCAGGGATCCCAGCCCTGATCCTCCAGCCTCTCCTCTGCCCTTTCCTGTGGCCACTAGTTCCGCTCCTCATGGACAAGCCCAAGTGGCCATTGGTGAGCTTGGTTGTAGTTCTGCTTTATACTGGGCTAAAACTGGCCTCCTGGTAACGCTGGCCATAGTTCTGCTGGAGCTGTTCTCCTGCCCCCTCCTGACAGACCTTCAGACCTTTGGAAATTTTCATACCTCATCAGACCTCTGACCCTGCCCGTCCACCCAGCCCTCAGCCTTTGTCAAACGAAATGCCTAGTGCCTTTAGTTAGTCCTTTGCCCCCATGATGTCTGCCAGGGCTGCCCTTTGGGAAAACTGCCCAAATTAGCCCACGTTATTAGAAGAGGGCCATGCCGAGAAACAGTAGGGTCAGGACTTGGGTAAAACAAATGAGGCACCCAGGGCACACATATAAGGTGGCACTTGCCTGCTGGCTCCGAGAGAGTGTGCCTCCTTAGGTTATGTGCCCTCAGCCTGGTCTCTGCTTTGGGGGTTGGCTACACTAGAGTGGGTCACGCAGCAAAGCTTGCTCCGCTGGACATGTGGGCAGCATCAGCTCTCAGCAGCTGTGCCCTCTGGTTGGCACGTTCAGTCAGTGGTGAGTCAAGCTCCAGAGCTCGGTTTATCATCAGTTGCAGGTCTGACAATAAGGCGCTTTGCACTTATCCTTCAAAACTGTCTGCTCTGCATTTTGGACCAACTTTACTCCTTATTCTGAGCTAGTAAAATTTTATTTAGAGCTGAAAAATTTTCTGCTTAGTTAACTTTGTCTTATTAAGCAAAGTGGAGAGTACGATGCTGCAGATAAGCATGATGCTTTAAAAAAAAAAGTTCCCTCCTGTCATCTTCCATTTGCATCTGGGTTGTGCTGGGTAAAGTTCTTGGCATCCAGCCAGGCACTAACACTGACCTTGTCCTGGTCTGTGATGATCCCGGTCCGTGGTGACCCTCTCACATTATAGAGGCGTCATGTGTCCTATAGAAGCGGTAGTTGAAGTTTCCTTCAGTCTAGATAGGTTCCTGATTTCTGATGACAATAACTTGAGAAAAAAACTACTGACCCTATTTTGGGGTAATGAAACCACTAAGGAATGTTGTTCATTATAACTTTATTTTTTAATGTACTGATGTAATATCTCCCAAGCACTGAGGTTTAGGATTTATTTTTCTTTCAATGGCTTAAATCACTCAAGTGGCAGCAAATACATCTTAAATGTGTTCAACTCTTTTTTCCTACCCACATGCCTAGTGTGGCCTTTAAAAACAAGTTATTTTGGTCATTAAATGTGCAATATTCACTTCTTATTCATTGTTGGCATTTTACTTGCTTGTACAAAGGATGAGTTTTTATATAGTGATGAAACACAGAAAGAAATGAGAATTGGTTAAGTAAAATTCTGCAAATAAACTAGATTCAAATTTAATTTACGTGTGGTAGACATCTCATTTTGGGCAAGTTGGTTGGCAGGTCTTTTCATCCAAAAATCACAAAAAGAAAAGTGTGAAGTTATAAAGCTTGTAATGGGTAGAATCTATATTCTGTGACATTTCACCACAATCGGTGAGGCCTCTAGTTTCAAAGAGAACTTAAAACTTGGGGGTTTAAGAATTGGCATAGACGGGGACCACCTGGTGACCCCAGAGAGTTCAGGAGAGCCCTGAGGTCTGTAATGTGCTTGTGATCCTAGTAGGAGAAGGTACATGAAGCTGCACAAAGGCTTCCACTGCCTGAGTTCCTGGGTGGGGGCAGGGCGCCTCTGGGAGGGCAGCCAAGCTGCCAGGGAGGTCAGTGCAACCTGAGGTTGGTCACAGTCTGCTCCAGAAATCATTTCATGTTGGAATGCCAGGGAGTTCTTCCTTAGTGTTCATTTCCATTACATTAAGACACATCTTGAATGGGCCAAAGTATGGTGAGAGGGCCCGCATATTTGATTTGGGATTACATCAGTTTGGGATTTCCCTGGGACAGCGCCCTGTGTGTCTCCCCAACCCTTGCGTCCTTGTCTGGGTTTGGCTTCCTTCTCCAGACAGAATCACAGGGTTTTGGAAAGTGGCTTAGAGGCAAGTTGTCCCACCTCCTACTAGTGTAGGAATCACCTGTCTCTAGACAGGTGGGCTTCCTTGCTGGGAAACGCCCAAAGAAATGCAGCTCCAAAGTGGTCCATGTCACCATGGGGCAAATGAGAATCCTTCACCTAAGGATAGGGAGCCAAGATCTTCCTCCAAAACCTGCTTCTCTTCTGAAGACAGCCCTCTTCCCTCTTGGTCTTCCTTTGCTAGCCTAAACCCTTTTAGGAGACAGACCCACATTCCCCGCCTATTGGTCAGAGGAGCCAACCTGATCTCTCTCCTGGACACCATATTTTAATAATGGCCTAAATTTGTGGCTTGGACCAGACTTACCTTGGACTCTCTCAGCTTGCTCTAGTTGACCTGCTCCCTGACACGTCCTCCTTAACCTTTCTTAAGGCCCCTCTCTGTACCTTCCCTCCCTTCACTTCCTCTTCCTCCCCCCTTCCCCTTCCCCACCCCATCTCTCTGCTCTTCCACCTGAGGTCACAGCCAGCAGCCTCTGGTGGAGGTGTGGAGGTGTGTCCCCACAGGGCCTCTCCCGGGGAAATCTTTAGCCCTGTGGCCCCTCTGAGTTCACTGGCATGTGGGAGTTGGGGACAGAGAAGGTCTGGCGGCCCAAACCCTGGAAAACCGGGGAGTTCCAATCCCAAATAATTCTGTATCCTTGTATTGGCAGACCGTGTTTTCTCCCTTTAGCTCATAAACTATGACAAAGAGGAAGGGGCACAGGAGAGGAGGAAAGGCATGTGAGAACCTGGGAAGGAGAAGGAGGCACGCGTGTGGAAGGAGCTGGGACCAGAGCTGTTCTGTCACAAGCACGTGTGACCCTGGCCAGGTCACTTTCCTCCCTGAGACTTTTGCCTCATTTTAAAATGTGGATAATTGCAGCCTTGCCTGTCTCCTGGGTTTTTAGTGAGAACTGCCTGGGATCATGGAAGGGAAGGAACTTTGACGATCACAGGGGCCCCCAGAAAATGAGGGGTATTGTTGTGGAGGGCATGGAACTGGACCTAAGTGCCAGGCTGGAGGTGGGACAAAGCTCAGGACCCCAACTCATGGTCTGTAAGGTCCCTGGCCTGAAGGCCCTGTGGCTGGCTGAGCCCTGCCTTCACCTGGCTCTGTCATCCAGTCTGGTGAGGGGGCATATGTATATATGTAAAAACTCAGCCCCACTCAGTGTCATTTCTGTCCCAAGGCAGGCCTACCTTCATTGTATATTATCTCGTGGACGGTTCTCATGGAGCTACATCTCAATTTAAAATTTAGGACATGAGCTCCTTGAGGGCAGGGAAGGTGTGCTAGGCTCTTGGTGGACCTGGGCAGTAGTCGCCCTTCCTCCCGCTGCTTACCTCCAGGAGCAGCCTGGTGGGCGGCTGGGAACAGAGGGAAGGTGCAGGGTGTCAGAAGCCCCTCTCATGTCCGCAGAGCACTCTCCCCTACACCACACTGCCAAGTCCTGTCTCCAAAACACCAGATCTCCTAGGTCACTTCTCAGGCCCAGGACACTGCTGACCGAGCCTGCCGCCTGTGGCTTGGTCCTTGCTTGCCACCGATGGCATCTGGGTGCTCTGAGAGGGGAGAGTTGGGAAGGACTCCCTGGCTCTGAGGTGAGCCCAGGGGGTCTGATGATGGTCAAGTGCAGTCCCCTCACCACCTTCCCCTTCTCCCCCTAGCAGTTGCTTTATCCGGAGGCTGAGCGGGAGGCTGCCTGGGCACTGTGAGCAAATTGGTAGAGGAACTGTGCCTGTCCCTCCTGAACTGTGCCTCCCCACGGTCCATCTCTGTGTCTGAAACCCTGCAGCAGAGAGGAATGCTGCTGCTTCAGCCCGCAGGAAGCCCTATTCCACAGTGCAAACACCGCAGGAAGGACCACCGGGTTGGCAGCCAGCACCCTTACAAGTCAGGCTGACTCAGAGGGAGTCTCCAACCTATCTTGCTTAAAAATCACCTGGAGTCAACTGGACCCTGGATGGAAACAACAAGCTAAAAAAGGACAGTTGGGGAAATATGAATGTGGGCTGTACGATGATATTATTGAATAATTGTTAATTTTCTCAAATGTGATAATGGCCTTGAGGTTATGCAGGAGAATGCGCTTGTCAGGAGACACAGCTGTGGTATTTAAGGGTAAAGTACTGTGATGTCTGCAGTTTACTCTCAATGATTCAGCCAAACATACACACACATAAACATATACACACACTTGTGCATTAAGCTAATAGGGCAAAATGTTAGTAAGTGTTGAATGTAGGTGGTGGGTACCTGGGTGATCGTCTTGCTTTTTCAGCTGTGTGTGTGTATTTGAAAAATGATCATAATACAAAGTTAGGGACAAAATCCCCTGGATAATTGTCTAAAGACCCTGCCCTCAGAGCCTGTGGTTCAGGTGGTCCAGGTGGTGCTGAGGATGGGGAGTTGAGCAAGCGTCCCAGGTGTTCCTGATACAGGCGGTCCTTGGAACTCACCTGGGAAACGCTGCTCTGAGAGCGCAGGGTCGGAAGGTGGAAACCCCAGCCCCAAGGTGTTGTGGGTCTGGAGCAGAGCAGTGGTCAGTGAAAGCAGCCGTGCAGGCAGTGCAGGGCGCCCTGACTCCATCCAGCTGCTCATCCCTGCTGGGGCCGAGCCCTCCACACCCAGGAGCCTCCATGCTGTGGCCTCGGCTCCAGCCACACCTGTCTCTACCCTGGTGCTCCAGCAACTTTCAACTGCTTAGACAGCACCCTGTGTCCCACCTCCTGGCCTTTGCTCAGAACGACCCTTCTGCTTAGAATGACTTTTTTTTCTTACCGCCCAACCTCCATTCTCCCCCATTTGTGTGGCCAGTGTGTACCATCTCCATGTCCCCTCCTCCAGGAAGCCTTCCGAAGACTGGGTCACTCACCCCTTTGTATGTGCTCCACAGCACCCCCAGCAGACTGATGCCCTCACGTGATTTCCCACTTACTAGTCTGTGTTGCTCACGAGCGTGAGAACCCCTGGAGAGTCCTCCTGTGGAGTTGTCAGGGCTGTTCCCAAATGCTCCGGCTTCCCTTCTTCCAGGTGCAGTGAAGGGTCACGCTGCCCAGCCCCTCCAGGAGAGTGGGGCATGTGGCTAGTTCTGGCCAGTGAACTATGATCCTAAGTGGAAGACCCTCTAGAGCTTTCTTTGTATCTTCAACCCAGCAATCCACATTAGAGAGGGTGGATCCCCGGGAGCCTGGGTCCCTGAGTAAGTACAATGCGCACAGCTCTTTGCCGATCTGTGCCGGGCATGCAGCTATGGAGAGAAGAAACCCTAATTGTTCTCGGCCACTGTGATTTGGCTTTGTTACTGCAGCACGACCTAGGCCAGCCTTATTCATTTCTATATCCGCAAACACCTGGCCAACTGCTAGCACAAAATGATGCATAAGAAGTAATTCCTATCACTTTTTCTTGGCTGTGGAACTGGCCTCAAAGACCAAGCGGATGGTATAAGACACATCACCCGTGCCCTTCCCTGACGATATAGGACTCTTGATGGAGGTGCCCAAAGTATCCCTGCACAAAGAGGTACAAATGCCAACTCCATTGACCTCTTAACAACTCACACAGCCTCCTGGATGGATCCCAAGTTAACCATGAGCCGCCATCACCCCTTTGCTCTGGCGAAGGCTCCAGTGAGGAGCCTTGTAACCCACCACCCTGCTTATTAACTTGTGAAGATCCTTCAGCCTTCATGCCATCTCCCCGGAAAGCATCAGAGAGGACCCCATGCTCGCTGTAGGTGACTCCAATTTACCACTGCAGCATCTGGAAAAGTTGTGGAGGGAAGAAAGTCTGTTCCCATTGAAGGCCCATATCTCTGTGGCCCTTTTGCCAGCTCGCCTGGGTCCCAAGCATGCCTCCTCCCCCTCTCCCTGCCCCCAAAGACTGCAGGAGCTAAACCAATCAAGTGTGAGGATGGAAGGCAGCACCCTGCAGTCAGCCTGGCAACACTCGGGCAAATGGGAAATGGCCGGTGCTTTTGGCCAGTGCACATCCAGAGAAGAGGCAGGTGGTAGAGAGGTCAGGGCTGCAGCTGCTTTATCCATGGACACCCTTGGCCCAGACTTGCCCTCACACCTCCCAGAGTTTGGTCCTTAAGAACAGTGGATTCCACATGCTTTGAGATGATGGGTGTTTTGTTCCTTTTTCCCAGAGTTCCCAGCTGAAGGTTGTGCAGAGAGCCGATGGGGTAAGAGGAGGGCAGAGTGTGGGACAGTCACAGAGGAGACCCCAGGGGCCAGGGATACCGGGCTTCTCCTTGTTGCTGATTTGATGTTCCTGGGACCACAGGGTGGCACAGCCCAGACCCAGACTTGCCCTCTGGAATCCTTACTCCCAGCGAGGCCGGTGTGGGTGCTATGCTTGTCCAAGTTTAGATGTCCCAGGGTCGCTCTGCAAGGAGGAGCCTGTAACACCGTTCACACCTGTAGACAGCTTTGTACTGCCCCAAGTCCCTTCACATCCACTACTTCCTCAGACCTTGACAGCCCGAAGCCAGCAGAGAAGACTGTTACTGTTGGTGTTCAACAGTGGACGAACAGAGACCCAAAGAACGGAAAAAAGTGCCTTGGTCCACACAGCAAGTCGGTGACAGAATGAGGATGGAGCCTGGGCCTGGAGACCCCTCTGACCAGGGTCCTGCCTGCTTTACTATAGTGTTCTAGGTAAGCAAAGGCAAGACGAGCTTTGCAGAAGTGTCACCTGGGCTCATGTGCGAGTGCAGGCACACACACACACACACAAACACACACACACACACACACGTGCGCATGCGCGTAAAATGCTGCCCCGTTGACAGAAATATCTCTGGGGCTTGGAGACAGAAGTCCACGTAGGAGACCTCTGAGCCTCTGTGAGTAGGGTCCTGAACTCAGGGCGCCGCCAGGCTAGGGCTGCCAAGGTGCCTGGGAGCCAGGAAGGGCCATCCCAGCCAAGCCACATGTTGGCTTTCATTCCTCATGGTGTCCAGGGGATGCTGGTGGCCAATGGGCTCCTCAAGGTGAACACATGGCTGCTGGTGGACCCTGAGGACTCATCTGGCCCAAATTTTCATAATTGGACTCCTGAGCTTGGGGCCTGTGGACAGGAGAAAGTTGGCTGACCACCCAAACAGGAGGGGTCTCTGACTGCCCAAACCACAGCCCAGGAAGGGGCGGAAGGATGGACGAGAGGGGATTCGGGGGCCTGCATCCAACAAGGCCTGGAGGTTAACCGAAGGTTGGAGGCAGGGCAGCGGCAGAACTTGCAGACCAGGGAGGGGACCACCTGGGTGACAGCATCCCAGAGTCTCTGTCTTCTCAAAGGGATCTCATCTGTGGCTTCAAAAACCATCTCTGGGGTCCTGACCTCCGGGTCGGGCCTCCTGCTAACCCTAACCGCTTTCCTGACTTCTGGGACATCCTTGTGGCCTCTCAAACATAAACAGTCCACAGAGCTCGTGTGATCCTCACCACACACCACCCCCCGTCTTCAGCTCAGTAGGTGGCACCCGGGGCGCCAGCTCCAGACCTGCTGGCTCCCTCCCTTGCTTGTGCTGCCCTCTCTGGCCATCCCTGCCTCTGTCTGCCCCATCTCCCCGCCCTCTCTATTGCCATCTTCAGCCAAGCAACCTAGCCAGCTGCAGCCTTGGTCAGCAGCCCCTAAAGGCCTCCTGGGCTCCACTCCTGTTCAGATGGGGCCACTCTTCTGCTTAAACCATTCGCTGACCTGTGCCTGGGTGGGAACGGCGCTACGGGAGTGCCCGGGCTTGTCTAAAGGGTCCTGGAGAAGGCTGTCATCCCCCGCCTGCCTCCCCCAAGCATCTCGGACAAGGTCTTGGAATTGGATGCTTTCTTCTTCTACACAGGCCTTCACTTGGACAGGCACCAAGAGGGGGGCAAGGTCAATGCTTCCTAGCTGAGTCTGTGAGCCCTCAACCAAGCCCTCAGAACCTCTAATGACATTTTGCTTGCAAAGCCTTCAGCAGGGTGTCTGGGAGAATCATTGCCTAATGGTGGTTTTGTGTGGATCTGTTCTAGAATGCTGGGCACTATGAGAGGAAATGCAGCCTCCAGGGATCACAGCTAGGTGCAGAGATAAGGCAGACCCAGAAAAATGACCCTTCAGCACCACGGACACCAGGCAGCTGGTCCAGAAGATAGGCCAGTGTGAGGCCCACAGTCAGTGCTGGGAACGTGGGGAGCAGGTCAGCGTGGCCCGGTCTGGCTGCCAGGCTTGGTGGACTGAAGTAGGGGGGAAGGCTGCAGGGAGGGCCTGGACCCTGATCAGGGCTGGGACCCCAGCCCCAGCCCTTTGCCCATTCTTCCTTCTCAGGTTGCCCTCCATGAGGAGCCTGCACCCCTTGGCCAGGGGTGGACTACAGGGGGGCAGGGTGGGGGTGGGCGAGCTTACTTACCGCGGTGAGGCGTCCTGGGTGACTGGGTACTCTGTGTGAGGGACAGAGAGAGAGGAGGCATGAATCTCCATGGTAGCCTCTGGGCTACAAGCCCCGCTGTCCAGCCCGCCCCACTGAGGAGAGTGGTCTGGAGGAAACAGCTAGCCAGCAGGATGCGAAGAAGTGACCTGAAAGATGATGAATCACCGGGGACGACAGGGAGTGAGGAGCCGACTTAGCAGGAAGACCTGCTTCTCTGAGGCCCCTGAAGCACAGAATGCTTGGTGGGTTTGAAGACGCTGCCGGAAAGCCAGTGTGGCCCCAGCAAAGATGGTAGCCAGAGCAACTGTGACAAATTTTGGATTTCATCCCAGGAGAGTTTGAGGCTGGTGCTACTCACCTGGGTGGTCTGAGAGGCTCTGGGAAGTCTCCTCTCCGGGGCCTAGAGCAAATTTCCCATCCAGCTTAGTGACAGTAGGGAGGGGTGACAGCAGCTTTCTGAAGACGGCCTGCTAGTTCGAGCTTCCACTCTTTTATACATGCTGTTCCGTCTGCTAGGAGTACTATTAGCTCCTTGTTTTCCTAGTTCACACCAGCTTATAGCTTTCGATTTAGCCTCCCCTTACTTGTGTAAAGCCTTTCCTCCCAGCCCCCGTCTGGATGCCCCATCAGAGAGAGGCCCACACTCTCTGGGCTTCCGGAGTACGTGGGCTGGTAGCACTCTCTGCAGACTGCAATTATCTGCTGACTCCCCAGCACACCCCCATCAGGGAACCGTGTCCTATTCATCTCTGTATTCCCAGCACCTATGCCGATTATCTGCTGACTCCCCAGCACACCCCCATCAGGGAACCGTGTCCTATTCATCTCTGTATTCCCAGCACCTATGCCGATTATCTGCTGACTCCTTACCACACCCCCATCAGGGAACCGTGTCCTATTCATCTCTGT
>NW_021703765.1:26573844-26604506 GCF_005190385.1 Monodon monoceros
CATCAGGGAACCGTGTCCTATTCATCTCTGTTTTCCCAGCACCTATGCCGATTATCTGCTGACTCCTCCACACACCCCCATCAGGGAACCGTGTCCTATTCATCTCTGTTTTCCCAGCACCTTGCAGCACATAGTAGCTGCTCAGGTTGCTTGTTGTGACCGAATGAAATGGTGCTATTTGGGAAAGCCTGTGTGTGGTCGGAACCCTTCCTGATGAGTCATTAATGGGGTGCTGGTAAAGAGGTGGGCTCAGAGCTATATCGTCTGGGTCTACATCTCTCTGACTCTAGGCTAGAGGTAAGTTCCCTAACCTCTCTGGCTTCAGCTTCCTGATTGTAAAATGGGCTCACGCTGGTTCCCACCTCCTGGGCTTGATGCAGGGAGAGGAAAGTGAGATGATGCACAGGTGCATAAGTGATGTTCTTCTGCTTGTGTCATGCCAGGTGGTCAGCCTGGAGGAGAGCCCCGGCCGCCCCTCGCACCTATCCTGGCCTGGGGCGCACCCACCTGGGCGGCGGCGGGCTGCGGCGCGGGCGGCCAGAACGCCGAGCAGCAGAAGCACCTTGAGGCCAAGCGCACCGAGCAGGAGGGCGATTGTTGAGGCCCTGGAGGCACCGTGGAAACGGAACAAGTAGACACTGGCTTCGGCGCGGCCCAGGCTGTTGGAGGCCGCGCACGTGTAGCGGCCGTCGTGGGCCAGCACGGGCAGCTCGGCGGTCACCTGATGGCCGTGATCTTGACCTGGGCTCGGCACAGAGGCCAAGCCGTTGCCCAGTGCTGGGCCGGACCAGGCGAGGGTGGGTGGCGGCTCCCCTTCAGCCGTGCAGAGCGCGTGGAAGGCGTGCGCCGGGCCGGGTAGCACCGAGATGTTGACGATCCGTGGGGCGGCTGCGGGCGACGGCCCAGGAGGAGCGGGAGGAAGCGAAGTGCGGTCAGAGCAGCGGCAGGCAAAGGGCAAGGCAAGCGCAAGGGGCAGCCTCCCCGTCCCCTTGGCCCAGAGCGTTGGAGAAGGGAGGCAGGGGGGAGCAGGTGATACGGAGAGGAAGCAAGAGGCACTCGGGCGCCACTATGCCTGGGTCCCAGTACCGGTGTGACCTTAGGCAAGTTATTCCGCCGCTCTGTGCCTTAGTTTCTTCACATGTAAAATGGGGATCACTTACATTACGGGGCTGTTGAGAAGATTTGACAAGTGGGGTGCCTGGGCAAGTGCTCGCTAAACGCCGTTACTATTGTGGTAGCACACGACTGGGGGCAGTCTGCTGGAGTGATTTCAAGGGCACCTCTCACTCCCAGACAGCCTCACCAGGACCTAGACTTGAGACGATTCACTGAATTGTTGGGACTGTGGGACTGGGGCAGACAAGGGCAAAGAAACTGAAATGCACTCAGAGAGGCGGCCCAGCCAGCCCAAGGGCACATGGGAGGTTCTTGGCAGGGTCAAACTCAACCCAGAACGCCTGGGTCCCCCACAGGGGGGCTCCGGGATTTTTACAAAGCTCCTTAGGTCATTCCAATGCTCAGCCAGGGTTGAGAACCACGGCTCTAGGATCCTGATTCCCACATCTTTATACCACAGGGTCTAGAGAAGTGCCGGGCACTTGGTGGGCTTCCTGTGCACCCCCTCTGTGCACACAGCCCACTGCAGTCCTTGCCATATTTAAGGTGACCGTTCCTTGTTTTTCTCCCCCCTAGTTTGAGAGCTGTTCGGGCATATTCACTCTCTACGAGCTTCATTACAAGGCCCAACCCAGGCCGCCCCCAGCCCTTCCTGGGGCCAGGATTCGGCGGCATTTTTTAACAACTTCCCGGGTGGCCCGTAGCCATCGCCAGGTGTGAGACCCCCTGCTCTAGAGAAAGGGGTGTGCCTGTTGTACCCCTTCCCATCCCAGCACAGAGCCCGCACCTAGGGAGCCCTCGGACGCGGCGGGGAGGCGGGCGGCGCGCTCACCGGTCACGCGGAGCCGGACGCCGTGGCGGCTCTCGTAGCGCTCGTGGACGTCGCCGGCAAACTCGACGCGGCAGAAGTAGCGGCCGTCGTCGGCCAGCGCTAGGCGCTCGACGCGCAGCGACAGGTCGTTGCGGCGCGGGTTGCCGAGCAGCCGGAAGCGGCCGTGCAGGCTGAGCGCCGTCTGGCAGAGCTCGCTGCTCCGCGCCGCCGCGCACCGGAACACCTGCGGGCCCGTGTATGGCTCGCCCGCGCGCCAGATGGCCGTGAGCGGCCCGTCGTAGTGGCGGTGCGGGTGTGTGAAGGTGCAGGGCAGCACTGCCGCCTCGCCCGCCGCCGCACTCACCTCGGCCGGCAACTTCATGGACCAGCGCTGCGCCGGCGCACCTGCGGGCGGGCGGGCGAGAGGCAGGCGGCATGCGGCAACCCTGCCCGTGCCCTCGGGGGGCCTGGAAACCTCAGGACTTGGGAAGCGCCCTCCCTGCCCTCGGGGGTGGGGGGAGTCTGGAAAACCACCCCAGGACTCGAGAAGCATCTCTTGTGACTTTGACTGCCGTGACTTTGTAGGTGCCTGGACTCTCCCCCCATTTCCCTGGGACTATTTGCCTCACTCAGGGTGGTCCCACCTCACTTACAGGCCCAGTGACCCCAACCTCTTTCCCATCAAAACTTGCCCTGCTGCAGAAAAGCCCTGGGATCCCATGGTTACAGTACAGTCCCAAGACCACCCCCCTACCCCTGCCCCAGATGGCGACAATAATAAAGGCACTTACTGTGCAGCTCTGTGTTGAGCAAGTTCCTGGTGGTATCTCTTTTAGTTCTGACAAATGATCCTAGAGGTAAGCAGAGTTATTCCCGGGTTACATGTTATAAACCGAGGCACAGAGAGTTTGAGGCCTGAGGTCACACAGCTAGGATGAGGCAAAGCTGATGTTCAACCTCAGGATTGCCTGACCTCACTGTGGCACTCTAGTGCACTAGGGCATGGAAACTTGGGGCTTATCCAAGCACAGCAACACTCCCATTGACAGAGGGGAAACTGAGGCCTTGGGAGGCGGTGGTATGTTTTGAAGCTGGTGTGTTGAGTTGGTGGCTGAGATTCCTCTACAGTCAACCCAAGTGGGTTTCCCAAAAGGCCAGTGCCCAGACAGGGAGCTGAGGGAGGGGTGGACCGTTATGTTGCCTCCTTGCTTTGCACAAGTGCCTCTGGGCTCAACTTTCCTCACCTCCCATGTTGTGAGCCTCTGAAGCATGGTTGAGCTAAGGTCTGGAAGCTGCACTCTGCCTGCAGCTTACGGAGGGCTAGAGAGTCACCGCCTGTCTTGTTGCAGATGTGTGCTTCTCTGGGGGTGGGGTGAACGGGGTGGGTGGATGGGTGTCAGTGCTGGGAGGATCAGGTCAGGGGGCCTGGGAGCCTCCTCCAGAAGGGAGGGACAGGCTTAGCCTCTAGTGCCCAGGTACAGTTCAGGAAAGGGATCTTTACAGGGAATAATATACCAGCCCCTATATTTCCAAAGGGCTTTGCAATTCACCAGGTTCTTTCATATGCTTCACATCACATGACTCCAAGTCCAGTGTTCTTTGCTCTGTGGGGTAGCCGCACTTGTTTCTTGGGCAGGAATCTCCACAGCCCACAGCTGGCAGACCATCCTCCAGGGAACCCATACCATCTATGAGTAATGTACAGGTCAAGGCATTCCTTCTGCTCAGAACCAATGTTTCCTGCCCCTCACGTGATGGCCCATCGCTCTTTGGAGCCTTCGCCTTCCTTCCCTGTGACGGCCCTCCCGGGATCCCATCATGGCTATCCTGGACCCAGTAAGCCTTCCCTTCTCTGGCAGAGGTCCTAGTCCTTCACCTGCCCCTCTCCATCCTCACTACCCACTTGGTACTTTCCTTGCAGTATAGTGTCCTGACCCCGGGGGCTCCAGGTGTGTGTTCCAGGCCAGGTAGAGCGGGGTATGAATCGGGTTGTGTGAGCTGTGCCTCATAGAAAACCTCAATTTGGGATCGTGCCGCGCTTGCAATGAAATAAAACCACAAGGTGTTTTTTTTTTTTTTTCCACACAGTCTGCTTCTAAGCCAAATCTCCTTTCTTCTGGACAAGTGGAAGTATGCTTTTGAACCCAAGCGGGGGACTTGACATAGTTCCCTAGTAAGAGCTCATTTGTTCAGTTGTTAATAATCAAAGGGCCTAGTTCCAAATTTGAGAAACCCTTCCTGATGGTTTTTCTCGTTCAGTCAGTACTTCTAGCTGCAGAAAGCATCTCCCAGTCTTGAGGCTCAGCCCCTGCCTCAGTTTTCCTGCGTTCCCACCCTCTGTGACCTCAGCCTTCTCTGACCTCCTGCATTTTTCAGGCATCACGGAGCCAGGCACTGACTCCCCAGGGATTGTTTACGGTTGTGCATTCATCAATTGGCCATCACTGATCGGACACATTCCCCACTGGAAGCCAGGCACTGGGATTAGAGCCAGGGCTACAAAGAGCAAGAGAATAATTTATCAGCCTGTTGGAGCTCACAGCTCAGTAAGGGTGACAGATCTGGGAACCCGTAGTTACACTAAAGCCTGCCAGGTGCTCTAATGAGGGACATGAACAATGTTCCCTCTGTCTGAACATGGTTCCTGGCCCCTTTCACTCACCAGCTCCCTCCTAGTCGTCCCCGGGCCTCAGCTGAGTCATCCTACAGCGGGAGGCCTTCACTGAGCCCTAAGCCTGGGTCTGGCACCCCTTCCCCATGCCCCAGGGCTGGCAGAAGTGCTTCCTCTGTATGGGCATTGCCTGTTCAACTGTATGTCTCGTCCAGGCACCCAGAAGCTCTGGGAGGGCAGGGAACATGTGTGGGGGTCATATTTGTGCAGCTGTTGCCTAGCCCGTGCCTGCCACATAGTAGTTGACGTTGACTTGAATTGCTGAGAGGGAGCAGAAGGGAGGGTGCCCGGGCTGGCAGGAAGGGTGGGTGGGCAGGGGTTGACTGAAAGCCCCATGAGAAAGGAGCTGCCTCCTCAGCAGAGCCTTGAGAAAGGAGTGGGATTTGCTAAGCCCTGAAGTAGGCTAAAGGCATTCTAGGCAAAGGGTAAAATGGAAGTACGGACATCAGCATAGAGGTTGCAGGGCATGAGAGGATAAGGGTGTCAGAGTACATGGTGCTTTGGGGGCTCGCTGGGAGACATTGCTAATCTTATTCCATAAGCGAAACAATCCATGGGGTGCTGTCATTAGCCCCCCTTCCGGAAAGGGGATCTGAGGCTCAGAGAGCCTGAGGACCTTGGCAACGTCATTTGGCCAACCAGGCAGAGCCAAGGCTTCCCCTCGGAGTGTAACTGAGCAGGACCCTATGAGGTCTTCCCGGAACAGATCCCCACCCATGTCCTCCGCCTGCCTTTCGTCTGTAGAAAAACCGTAGTCAAAGAATCAATTTAATCAGAAAAGTGAGAAAATGCAGAAAGAAAGGAAAACAGTCAAGCAACACAAAATAATTATACTTCAGCCAGGAAACAAATTCAAGGACCTCTAGTTCTTCCTCAAAGACCATAGGTAGTATTCTGAGCCAAGTCCTTCGAGCTGTTTTGCAGACACTGAAAGTGCCACCAGGTGGGAGAAGTTAACTTATGCTGCCCACAAGCAGGGAGACCCCAGACCAGCTGGAAGGTTGATGATACTGACTCCTGATGACCTCACCAGCAACCAGTCAGAAGAGTGTCCATGAGCTGATCCTTGAACACTGCTCCTAGACTCCTCACTACCCCCTCCAGGGCGGGACACACAGTTTTGAGGGCATTAGCCCACTGTGGCCCCCTTTGCCTGGCAAAGCAATAATGCTATTTCTTTCTACTTCACTCAAAACTCTGTCTCCTAGAGCAGAGCCCCCCAGGGAGGTTTAATCAGTGAACAGAGGCTGAATTTCGACAATAGGTTGTCCCTGGGCTCCGCTGCTCGAGGATGACAGCCTAGATTGGGAGCATCTGATGTGTGGTACAAATGACAGGTCAGGGCCCTTCCCTCCCTGGCTGGGTTCTGCTCTGGGAGGAGAGAGGGCACACAGAGGCCCTTTCACCAAGTGTGACAGTCTTGGCCCCCATTAGGGGGAGATTTGTGTTTCCTGTTTGTCTGCTGCATGGTGTTCCAAGAGGTGGGCACCTGGACTCACTTTTACACAGAGACCTTTGGTTGAGTTCACCCAGGGGACTTGAGGTGAAGGTGGGAAGTCCCAATAGGAATTACCCAGGGAGCAAATGCATGTGCTTTGGCAGGAATCCAAGCTCCCCAGCCTCCTGGGACATTTACTATTCCCTCTGGTAGCTCCTGCATGTCTCTTAGGACAGGGCAGGGATAGCCCCCTGAACTGGAATCACAGCTCCTTTTGATAGGGTCTCTACTCTTCCTGCTTCATGTCTATCAACCTCCCAGGGTCAACAGGAGGCCCACATTCTTCCCCTTGTCCGAAATTCCTCCTCTCAATGGTGGGCCACTGGGCACGGTGAAGAGCATTCCAGCTTTGGTAAGGCTGGACATGGGTGACATTCTCACTTGTATCAAGCACCCAGTCTGTGCCTGGCACTGTTCTAGACTCATCCACTTACAGGGAGATCTTTGGGCGAGTTGCTTAATGTCCCAGGTCTCAGGTTCCTCTGCTGCAAAATGGGGTACATAGTACTTTCCTCATAGGACTGAGGATTGAGGATGGAATGAAGTCACACGTGAAGGTCAACCGGACAGTGCTGACACTCAGCAAATGCTCAGTGATGTTAGTTCCCTCCTTCACTGGCCGTGCAAAGAGAGTGGGACCAGGAGGGAGCATGGGGGTGGTGCTAACCAGTGCTGGGGAAGGAGAAGGGCTCTGGACGGACAGCTCAAGGCCATACGGGGTGGGGGTGGGGGGGTCAGGAAATTGATGCCGGAAACTGCACCATCCGTGGCTCAACTTGGCACCTTAGACCACACGTCATGCAATAGCGCAGGCCTTGCCCTTAACTCACCTGAAAGCTAGTCATTGATTCATGTACTTATTCACTCAATAGATGTTTGTTGAGGGTCTGTCTTGTGCTCGATACTGCGCTGAGTGTTGGGGATGCAGCTATGGTGACAATCAGTGGCTACCTCAGTGTGTTTACAGCCCATCCATTGCCCAGCCATTGTTTGTTTTTCATTTATACATGATTCTAACGAGTTTGTTTAAGTAGCTTCCCAGATTTGGGAAATACAGGTTGAAAAGCTAGAAAGTGTCTTCTGTTTGTAGTCCATTGAAAGCAGCAAGGGGTGATATAATCAGCATTCAGTCAGGGAGGCAGTTTCAGTAAAAATAATGTGACGATCAGGACAGAAATGATAAAAGTACAGCGCAAAAGGGACCCTTTAGAGGAGGGGTAAGTGCAGAGGGCCTTGAGGCATCATGACACTGCAGCAGGCTAGTGAAACATTGCTCGCGGGGATGACCTGAGTCACCTTGGAAAGGTTCATTGCCATGAGAGGCATGCCCCTCGCATGGGGTCTCAGGCGTCTGTCTGGGGTTGTAGCCCTGGCTAGACTGGCCCTGACTTTGTGACCATAGGTGAGTCCGCATAGCTCTCTGGCCTCAGTGGGCTCGTCTGTCAAATGATGTCTCTAGATGCTTACTAAGGAGAATTTCAAATCTAAAAGTCTGTGTCCAAAAATGATATTTGGATAAAAATGACAAGGAAGCCTGGCAAGCATTTGAGAAATATGTCAATATAAAATTAACTGAAAGGCTTTTAGGTACTTAAAGTAAGCCATTGGCTGTTGAGAAAACTCAGCTACGCAGAAAGAGGCATCCACTCTTGATGGTCCTGTGCAGCTGTTTACTAAACTCTCCACATTGCTCCCTCATGCCCCCTGTGGTGATGATGCACATTGAGGCAGGGCTGGGGCTGTAGCACTGGGTACCAGCTTCCACGTAATCATAATCACGAGTCAACTGAGGGGTAGTTAACTCACCCTGGACCTATTATCCCAAAGCCCTGTGCCAGTGGTGTCAGGGTGGGACGAGAACTCGGCAGTAGAAACATCTGCAGAACCTGGATGGGCAGAAGTGGCATCTGGATGGATCAGAAATAGAGGCCTTGGTTTTGCCTGCAGCTAAACCAGGTTCCCACCAGTTCCTTGGTGAGGAAGGAGGCAGGGATGTGCATGGGAGCCTCTCTGTAGCTCATGTGCAGTGCGTTCTGTGTGATGGCATTTATGTTAACTAGCGAGAAAACTGTTTATGATTTTGTACCTGAGCATGCGGCCGTCGCTGTCCATGGACCACAGATAGGAAAGCAAGCCAGTGGTGGCGGCTGTGATGGGATAATGGCCAATGGGGGTGTCCTCAGAGAGTGGTGCTTTAACAAGAATTAGGTCTGCTGGGGTGGGATTTTTGTGACAGGTTTCTGGAGGAAACAAGCATGGACATTGAGGGGGAGAAGGATGATGCCAGGCAGGTGCTCACCACGGACAGACGATGCCTCGTGGAGGGCTAGACTTGTGGCCCTCAGAGGTGGAGCCCCTCAGAGATCTGCTCCCCACCCCCTAGGAGGGCTGGCATTATCAGCTGACGGGCAGCCAGTCTGATGAGGCCAGCTGTCTGTAAGGGGCTACCCTCCTTGGGGATACCTGGACATGTTAGTAGGGGTGTTCTCAGCGAATGACTCCAGGGGTGGCTTCTTGGGCATTGCGGCGCCTGAAGGGTCAGGAGAGGGTGTTTTGGGGCAAAGACAGATGTTCACCTTGGCCACCGGACCTCCCCAGTTAGGTGTGTGGCTCGAGCTGGGCAGTTGCCTTTCACCCGATTCCCTCCCGCACCTCAGTTTGCTCTCAGTAATTCTTCCTTCTGGGCCTGCATATAGTCCAGACAGGTTATCAGGGGGAGAAAAAGTGAGAATGGGGCAGAGACCAGAGGGGAGAGGAGGAAGCGGAACCAGGAATTCCATCCATCGGTGTGAAGCAGACCCCACAGGCTCCAGGGAGCTGGGAGACGCAAGTCAGTGAAAGGCCTGATTGTTCCCCTTCTGCCCTCCGGTTGTCCTGTTTCCCCTTTAACCCTTGCCTCTCCGGCCACTTGGTTGTGGAGCTGGCCCCTGTCGCCTGGGCTGACAGAGATGCAGAGCCAAGGGTGGAGCCTGCCCCGGGGCAGTGTCTGTGCAGTGCGCTGCTCTTGGGAGTTCTGATTCCACCTGTCCCTGCCGTGCTCTAGCTCCCTGCACCCCTCCTCCTCCCGGGTAGGACTTCTGGGTCCCAGCTGCTGGCCGCAGGAGCCAGCAGGGGCAGAAGTGTCCCGGCTCATTCAGCCTCCATTTCCTTTTGGGCCCACGGCAGCAGTCCCTGACCTTTCCCCGTGTCCCAGATAAGCGCCCCATGTCCTTGGGTGACTGCTGTGAATTGTCTTGCCTCCTCAGTTTGTTTTTTTGCAGTGGTTCAGAGCTAGCCAAGTAAGTTCCTCTGAGCCCCAAGCTTTGCCCCGGGCTCACCACCCACTGCACGTAGGTGTAGGCGATGGCAAGGGCTGGGCTGGCACTCAGGAGACTCCAGTTCACATCCAGCCTGTGACACCCAGAAGTGCCCTGACCTCGCCGAGCCTCCCTGAAACAGGGAAAAGGGCCCCCACTTTGCAGGGTTGTGGCGAAGAGTAAATGAGCTGGGCGTTAAAAGCCGGGCACGACAGTCCTTGAGGATGACAGCTGCTGTGATTGCTGCGCCAGCTCATCAGAGATGTGGGGACCAAGGTCACTAAGTGGCCAGAGTTCCCAGACTACTGCTCTTCCCACCACCCCTCACCTCCCGCTTTCTAAAAGCAGATCTGGGGGGAGACAGAAAGGAAAGACAAAAGAGAGTGTGAGGGCCCCTGGGAGATGAGGGGCTGCCCCAGGGTGCTGGGCAGGGGGGACGCCTGTGTGAGGGAGAAGTCATGGAAAGTGGAAGAGGGGGGTTTCCTGGATGAATTCCTCCACTTCACTTTTGCCAAAGGCCAGCCCTGGGCCCTGTGCTCAGAGGTGTGACAGGGATGGGACTGTGACCTGTGGCCACCTTGCTCTCAGGCCCCTTGGGCTCCGGCCGCTTCCAGGCCCGCTGCCACATGGAGAGGCTGCAGAGGGATTTCAGGAAGAGGGACGCTGCTCACCCTAGTTTAAGAGCTCTTGGTCTCAGCGGTGAAGCAGCTGCCGGCCACGAGAAGAGGGGTCCCCTCGCCGACCCAGCTGCATAGCTCCCACGTGTGCCCCACCTCCCCGGGGAGTCGTGACATGCAGCTGGAGCATTTGTGTGGTCTGGGTTTTGTACTTGAACATGTGACTGCTCATGCTTCCTGTAAGTTTTTTTTTGTCTTTCACTGATTCATAGCTGCTGACTCTTAGCAGGAGAAATAAACCAAACCAAAACAAAAAACCCCCAAACCTAGTGTCCCTTGAAGTTATGTGACTTGAGCAACGTTTCATTACCATTTACTGCACAACCGCTGAGCGCCAGGACTGTGCTGGGGGCCTTCCACCCATGATCTAATTCTCCTTCAAGCAGCCACGAGGTGATGGGGACCCGCATTTACCGAGGCTCAGAGAAGCTAGGTAACCTGCTCAGGGCCACAGAGTTAGGAAATAGCAGAGCCAGGATTTACAGCCTTGTCGGGCCTGTTCTCCTGTCTGCCCCAGGTGTGGGCAGGGTCACCTCTTCCAGCCCCACCCTCTACGTGGGACCCCACCCGAAATCATCCAGAAAGATGGCTGAGCTAAGTCAACTTGGGAAAAGGAAACCCCTCCCCTATCAGCCCCCACCACAGGGCTCTGTGGGTGGGACAGTGGGCAGTATGGGGTCAGGAGGTGGTGGCGTGTTCCCGTCTTGAGCCACATACCCCCAAGTTCAAATCCCAGTTTCACCCTGCACCGCCCACTGAACCTCTTCGTGCCTCAGTTTTCTCATCTGTGAAAAGGGAATATAATAGTTCCTTTCTCATAGGATTATGATGCTTACGTGAATTACTAATTAAATGCCCAGCACTTAATAAGAGCTGTGTAGGCACTTGCTGTTAGTATTCAATCCCGAACAGAACTCTACTCTGTGTTGAATGCTAGAGAGGAAGGATCAAAGGCCTGAGAAGTGGGAGTTTATAATCCAGTCGTGGAGATAGGACCCCACCCAAGGAAGACTGACTAACAGCTTGGAGCACCATGATGTCAGTGCTGTCACCATGTGGCACGTGATGGCCAATGGCTGTGCACATGGAGGCCTGGATGCCAAGTCCAGGAACACAGTCATGAGGATGTCTCAGGCTGAGCGGGGTCGAGGAGCGGATTGGGGCCTGGACAGAGGGGCTCATGAGGGTTGTCTGTCATCATCCCAGTGGCCCTCAACTGCAGCGTGCATCAGAATCACCCAAGATGGTTGAACATGCAGATTCCTGGGCCCTGCTCCTGACATATTCTGATTCTGCAGATCTGGGGTGGAGCTGAAGAACCTGCTTTTTTTTTTTTTTCTTGATGTGGACCATTTTTAAAGTCTTTATTGAATTTGTTACAATACTGCTTCTGTTTTAAGTTTTGGTTTTTTCCCCGCGAGGCATGTGGGGTCTTAGCTCCCCGACCAGGCATCGAACCCGCACTCCCTGCATTGGAAGGCAAAGTCTTAACCACTAGACCACCAGGGAAGTCCCAGAACGTGTTAACAAATGCACGCCACTCCAGGGATTCTGATGCAGATGGTCCATGACCACCTTTTGAGAAATACTGTTCCCAGGGACACTGACTCCTTGAGCTAAGTGACCTTAAGTGAAGTGACATTGATACTTAAGCCTGCAGCAAAGGGCTCCCACTCACTTCTTGGGGTTCCTGCTGGGCGGTCAGGGTGCCCTCAATCACTTGCCCTATTCCCCAAGTGAAGTCACCCCACCCTTACCCCAAACAGCCATGTGCTCTCCCCTCTTTCCCGGGGCTGTGCCCGTTAAGAAGCAAAGCACTTGGATGACAACACCACCCCCAGTCTGTCAGAGCCTGCGCTGTCCTCCCCAGAGCTGGCCCGTTATGCCCCTGGATCCTCACAGCAAAGGCCTGGGCGGGAGGCCTTTGTACAGGTAGAGACACTGAGGCCCAGAGGAGTCCAGACACTGCCTCAAGTCACCAGGAGCCCAAGGCAAAGCCTGGACTTGAACTTCTGGCTTCTGTCACCACAGCCTCCCAAAGTGCAGCTCTCCCTTCCCCACAGGCCTGGAGGCCCTGGCAACCCAGCTGCCCTGAGCGCAGGGAGAGAAGACCGTACCTAAAATTTTGTGAGAATCTATTCTGTTCTGAAAATGCACCAGAGAGCAGAGTGGGAGACTCACCCATCAGGATGATGCACATCAAGGAGGCCAGGAGTTGGAAGGAACCTTCCATGCTGTGAGGTATGGAGCCACCAGGCAGCCCCGCACTTAGCCAGGCCACTGGTGAGACCCCTGCTTGGCGTGGGTGTGGAGGAAGGAAGGTGAGAGGGGGTGGGTGGTGTGCCCAGGTCTGCACGCCTGCCGGGCTCTGCGGACGATGGAGGAACTGCGGAGAGGCAGCCAGGCGGCTCTAAGTATGATTAGATGAGACCCGTGGGGTTTAGTCATGTGGAAAACCAAGAGAGGAACCGCTCGGATGATTCTCCAGGACGGGAAACAGAGAAGTGGACAGGGAAGATGCAGGACCCTTTCCTGTGGCCGCTGTCCCTTTGAAAAATCTGCTGTTCTTTTGCTTCCTTCACTCCCTCTCTCCCTCCTCCCCTCTCCCTCCCTCCTTCTATCTTTCCTTCCCTCTCTCTTTCCCTTCCCACATGTTTAGTGTGCCAGGATGGGTTTTCATCCTGGTGAAGCTGTTTTACTGTGGCCATATAGGTTTTGAAGTGGTGATTATTGATGGAAGGAAAAAATCGTCTCCAAAATGTAATCATTATTGACAATGGTTACATTACCAAGCAGCGTAAATGGGAAATAGTAAAATTATTAAGCAAATCAACCCAGATAAGCATGTCAAAATGCTCAGAACATCAAAATGCCAGATTAAAATATCCTGCTACAGGGGCAGAATCTCAGTTATCTGTTGCAAGGAGATCGGGAAACTGAACAAAAAAGTGGCCAGGTTGGGGGCTGGCAAGGATGAGCCAATCCTTGAGTAGGAGGAGGTGTTTTAGTTCAGATAAAGGTTAATCTACTGGGGAAAAAAAGCAATTCCCAAATATAATGGATTAAAAAAAAAATAGAAGGTGACTTCTCTCCCATGTATCAGTCCCAAGGTGAGCTGTTTATACTGGCAGGTGGCCTTACTTCTCATGGTCATTCAGGGATCTAGGTCCCTTCATATCATCACTCCGCTAGCCTTTCCCCCAGGGGGTTGTTAATGCCTTCAAGGTTGAAGCTGGCTTGTTCAAGGTCTAGCTTGTGTGAAGGGGAAAGATAGAAACTCTAAGTCTTGTCTAAGGCTCGTCTTTTCTTTATCCAGGATCCAAAGATTGTACACATCACATCCACTCACATCCCATTGGCCCAAACTTAGTCATACAACCACACCTACTGCAAGGGAGGCCTGGAAATGTGGTCACTACTAGGTAACCATATGGTCAAGTTAAAATTTTATTACCAGGGAAGAGGGAACAGATGTTGATGGATAGTTACCTATCTCTGCCACAGATATTTGCTGTAACTCCAGAAGACTAAACTTTGCAGAATAATTTATTCCATAAACTCTAAAATGTCATTGAAAGATGCACCTTTGTTTTATATACCACTAAGAGAGAAAAAAATTTCTAGCTTTTTATAAGATGCCACTGAGTGCAATATGTATCCTGATCTCAGAAATGTTAAAGTGTAAAAACAAGTACATCCTAGAATTGATGAATATAATTCATTTTTAGCTGTTTGTATTTTTTGATAATACAGTCTCAATAAGAAAAGGCCAGCCTATTTCCCTATGCTGAGAGGAGCCATAGGAAAGAGGCACATCTATGCTTAGGCCAAGGTTTTAGATGGAGGCCAGGCATACAGATGGTAGCAGGGATTGAAACGAGAGGCTCCTGTGGGGAGTGGGGCCTTTGTGAGAGTCTCTCCTTTGCCTTCCTCTTTGACTCTCTTGGCTAACCTCTGACCACCCGATATGTTCCCCTTCCATGGCCACTTGTCACTTCCTGTGTACCTCTTGTTTCCTTAACGTAAGGATCCAGCCAGAAAAATGAAACTCCTGCGAAGTGCTGAACATGGAGGGGGACTGGATATAGGTAGCTGGTAATACAGAAAATTGAAGGATGAAAGAGAAAATAGGAGATTCTGACATAGCCCAGATATTAGTAACTACAGGAAGTAGCTACCACTCCTAAGGTTGGGGGGGCCGGGTGGGGAGAAGGGAAGAGGTGAGGTTACTGAGCAGTCGGAGCTTAGAAGCAGGGCCCCTGCACAGCTGCTGGTCAGATGGATGAAGGGGGCACCGTGTGCCTGATGCTCAGACTACAGGCTGAGGAGCGGCAGAGACATGGCTGGCTGATGCTATACCTCTGAGGGGGTTCCGCAGGTTGGATTGCCAAAAGAAGCTGAAGGCTGGACCTAGAGATTTTGCAAGGCGCTGGAGCAATACTAACAGGAACTGGAAGCCCTCCTCCCATCTTCTAACCTCTCTCCAGTGCCTTCCATCAGCTAGCAAGTGTGTCTGAGAAATGTGGTTTGCAGAGTCCCAGCCTCAGCACCTAGAGCAGTGTAGAAATGTAGGCTTGAGGCCGAGAGCCGAGGTGTAAATACACAGTACTCAACTGGACTGTAAACCCTTCCTGGAAGCCCTTCTTCCATATATCTGGGGCAGTGTCTAACATAGCTCCTGGCACATGATACGGGTTCAAAATTATTTTAATTTGAGCTGTTGAAAGTACTGTTTAGTTAATTCAGGAATGAAAAAGGGACCTTACTAGAGAATTCACAGATGTTAAAAAAAAAAACAAAACAAGAGGATATTATGAATAATTCTATGCCTGTAAATTCAACAACTTGGATGAAATGAACCAATTCCTTGAAATACATGAACTATCAAAACTTACTTTAGAAGAAATAGATAATCTGAATAATACTATATCAAGCTAATTAGATTCATAGTTTAAAACCTTCCAACAAAGAAAACTCTAGGCGCAGATGGTTTGGTGAATTCTACCAATATTTAACAAAGAGCTAATCCCAATTCATAATCTCTTTCAGAAAATGGAAGAGGAGCACACATTTCCCAACTCATTTTATGAGGTCAGTATTACTCTAATGCCAGAAAAAGACACTACAAGAAACAAAAACTACAGATCGATATCCCTCATGCACAAACAATTCTAAAACAAAAGTGTTAGCAAATTGAACTCAGCGATATACAAAAGGGATAATACATCACAACCAAGTGTGGTTTATTTTAGGAATGCAAGACTTGTTCAACTTTGAAAAATCAATCAATGTTATTCACTAAAGTAACAGACTAAAGAGGAAAAATCATATGATTATTTCAATAAATGCAGAAAAAGCTTTTGACAAAATTCGACACTAATTCATGATAACTTTCAGCAAACTAAGAATAGAAGGAAAGTTCCCTAACCTGATAAAGAGCATCTACAAAAGAACTATAGCTAACATCATACTTAATAGTGAAAGACTGAATGCTTTCCCCCTGAGACTGGAAGAAGGCAAGCATGTCTTTTAAGCACTCCTGCTCAACCTTATACTACAAGTCCTAGTCAGTCTAATAAGACAAGAAAAAGAAATAAAAGATACACAAGTTGGAAAGGAAGAAATAAACTGTCTCTATTAGCAAAAAACATGGTTACTTACATAGAAAATTTTTAAAAGTGGACCAAAAAACCCCTCCCCAAACTAATAAGTGAGATTAGAAAGGTCACAGTATAAAAGGCCAATATACTGAAATCAATTGTACTTATATATAGTAACAATGAATAGTTGGAATTTTAAATTTAAAAATTCCAGAATCATATACAATAACATAAAAGAACCCCCAACAAGTACTTACATAAAAACCTAAAAAAAACAAACACATGCCAGATCTGTATGCTGAAAACTATGACACACTGATCAGAGTGTTTCAAACAAGACTTAAATACGTGGAGAGATATACTGTGTTCATTGTTCAAAAGTTTCATTATTGTTAAGAAGTCAGGTCAATTCTCCCCAAATTAATCTATAAATTCAACACAATCTTAATCAAAATATCAATGGGCTCTTTTTGGTAGATCTCTATAAGCAGATTCTAAAATTTATATGGAAAGACAAAGGAACTAGAATAGCCAAGGTTTTGTTTTGAAAAAGAGAACAAGTTATAAGGACTATCATTATCTGAGTTCAAGACCAAATATAAAACTGTAGAAATTAAGATAATGTGGTACTGGTGTAATGATAGCTACAAAGATCAATGAAACAGGGTAGAGAGTCCAGAAAAATAAATAGGCAACTGATTTTTGACAAAAGTGATAAGGTAATTTAATGGAGAGAGGATAGTCTTTTCAGCAAATGCTGTTGGAACAGTTGTATGTCCGCATACATACATACACACGTAAATAGAACCTTGACCCATAGCTCACACCTTATACAAAAATTAACTAAAAATACATCATAGATCTAAATGTAAAACTGTAAAATTTCCATGAGGAAACATAGAAAAAAGTCTCTGTAACTTTGGGTTAGGCAAAGAGTATTTAGGTGCAACACCAAAAGGATATGTTAAAAAAATTGATAAATTGGATTTTGTTAAAATTAAAAACATTTGCTCTCCAAAAGACACTGTCAAGGGGATGAAAAGATAAGCTACAGACTAGGAGAAAATATTTGGAAAGCACATCTCTAACAGAGGCTCTATAGCCAGAATGCACAGAGAACTCTCAAAGGTCAACAATAGGGCTTCCCTGGTGGCGCAGTGGTTGAGAGTCCGCTTGCCAATGCAGGGGACACGGGTTCGTGCCCCGGTCCGGGAAGATCCCACATGCCACGGAGCGGCTGTGCCCGTGAGCCGTGGCCGCTGAGCCTGTGCATCCGGAGCCTGTTGCTCGGCAACGGGACAGGCCACAACAGTGAGAGGCCCGCGTACTGAAAAAAAAGGTCAACAATAAGAAGATGATAATCATAATGATCATGATCGTGACAATGATCATCATCAACCCCAAATGAGAAGATTTGAACGGATACTTCACCAAAGAAGATACACACATGGCCAGTAAGCACATGAGGTTATGCTCAACATCATTAGTCATTAGGGAAATGCAAATTAAATTCATAATGAGTCAGCACTACACGTCTTTTAGGATGACTAAAATAAACAAAACTGACAATACCAGATGCTGATGATCAGAAGAACAGCTGGACACTTATACTTCACTGGTGGGAATGCAAAATGGTAAGGCCACTTTGGCAGTTTGTCAGTTTCTTAAAAGGTTAAAAATACACTTACCATATGACCCAGCAATTCCACTACTAGGTATTCACCCAAATGGGATGAAAATTTATGTTTACAAAAAGCCTGTGTGAAAACGTTTATAGCACCTGTATTCATACTCACCCCAAACTATAAACAACCAGATGTCCTTCAATCAGTGAATGATAAAGTATTGCACATGCATACAAGAGAGTGCTACTCAGAGGTAACAAGGAACAAACTACCGATTCACACAACAGCATGGATGGATTAAATGCATTTTGCTAAGTGAAAGAAGACAGACTCAAAAGGGTACATATTGAGTGATTCCATTTATATGATATTCTGGAATAGGCAAAACTATAGGAATGGAAAACAGATCAGTGGTTGCCAAGGGTAGGGGTTCAGGAAGTGGTTGACTACAATGGAACTGCATGGGGGGATTTCATGATGATGGAACCGTTTTGTATAGTGACTGTGGTGGTGAACACGTGACTCTATGCATTTGACAAAATGCATAGAATTATACACTGCAAAGAATGAATTTTACTGTATGTAATTTAAAAAGTCAATGAGGATATGGGGGCAGAACCCAAAATGGAATATAAGTCACAAAAAGGCATCTAAATATGTTACAGAAGAATAACCTAACCCGCTGGAGAGAATAAAGAACTAGCTTAAATTACTTTGGAAAACAGTTTTGACTCAATAAGGTTAAAGACAAAGAACTCTACATAGATACTGTACTCCAGTTAGTAAATTTCCCATAGCGATATGGGTTAGAGATTCTGAAACTACTTATGTGTACACTAAGATTGAACAAATAAGTAGATTTAATGTAGATAATGAGAGCCAGATTTCTCTCTGCTGGAGAAAAAAGTTATAATTAAGAAAGGGGGAATGCTAGAATGAATCTTATAACATTGGATTGGAATTGGAGGTATCAGTACGAAATCTTGGTTTAAAATGTATATATACAGATAGATAGATAAAAATGAATGTGTGTGTGTGCCTGGGATAGTAGCGGTCTAGACACCATGATACCCCTGAATCAACAGGCACACCTAGTGTCCGTATCTTGGTTTCTAAATAAAACTCTCCAATATAAGGAATCAGGGATCCTTGAGAGAAGCAGTTGATTCCAGGGCAGGGGAAATACAAGATGTGTCTGGGTCATCTGGTAGTACCAGAAACTAAGGAAGTGCTAAAATAAAGGATGGGGACAAATTGAAGGAACTCTTAATGTCCAAAGCTAAAATAAATTTGAACAAAATAAATAACAATAGTATTAGGTTATAATCCATAGAGTAGAATAAATATGAGTCTATACTGATATAAGTGAACAATTGAATAACTTTATTTTTAAAAGTTCTCTCATCCTTATCTTTTGCTCTTTGGAGTGAGAAGTGAGAAGCTGTCCTCTCCAACCCTGCAAAGACCTGCATTGGGACTTTCTCATTTCCTTTCACTTCTGCTTGTAATCTGGCCAGTTCTTTCCTGAGTTCATATCTTCCTAGTAATACCTTGACCTTGACAATGAACACACACTCTACTAATGCTCTAATTTTTTAAAACCTCTTTTCCTAGAGCAACAAGTATATTAGGTATATGATCTGTCTACCAAGTTATCACCGTTAATAACTGACCATCTTTCCAGTCTCCAATATCAGTTTTTCAGCCTATTTACCACCAAACTGCTAAGCCAATGGCACATACTATTAGGATTAATTTTTTTTTTAAAGGAAGCTCCCCTCTTCTAGTATCAATTTCTGCATCAATCCTGCCTCAAAGATGAGCTAGGTTATATGTGGTAACTAATAGTCCCTGCATCTCAGGGGCTTAAAGCAACGAATGTTTACTTCCCGCTCACTCTACCCTATTGACCACTGTGAGCTGGTGGTGGGGTACTCCGCCTGGCATAGACATCACTCAGAGATGAGGTTGACAGAGTCAACCGTCTTATGATACCTACACCTCAACACTAGGCTTCAGGGTTTCCCGATACAGAGGAACAGAGACCCAAGTTCTAGAAATTAAATTCTTCACTTCATTGGCAAGAACTGTCATCTGGCCACACGTAACTTCAAGAAGGCAGGAGACTAGTCTTTCATGTACCCGGAAGGAGGGCTGGACCAGATGAATGTTAGTATTCTGCCAATAGAATCCCATTTTTTTTTCAGTTGACAATATGCCTAGCCCATGGCAATTCTAAACTACTTTACTAGATATTTATCATCCTTTCTCCTCCCTCTGCTTTTGCCTCATAGCCCATTTCTGACAAATGAAACACAACAGAAAGTCTGCTGAGGGACTTCTGGGAAAGTTTTTGATTCCTGGATAAAAAGAGAAAAACTGGTGAAGAGAAAGTCTTTAACCCTCATCTCTTTTTTTCCTAGTATTAGGATGTGATGTCTGGAGCTGTGGTAGCCACTTTGTGATTATAAGGCCCTAACTACTAGCATGAAAAGCCAACATGTGGAGAACAAAGTGGAAGGATAGAAAAGACCTGAGTCTTTGATGACATTTGGATTTTTTATTGTATTTCAGATTGATTTTCACAATGTCTGCATACCAGTGCATCATAAGTGCTTGCTTAATTGAATCATACATTTTACCCTCTATCATAACACTATTTTTGTCTGTGTCTGTGTGGGTCTTATTACCTCAACCATAGTTTACAGCCCCTCCTTTGCGCCCCTTTCTTAGCAGCCTTTGCTTTCCTTATAAGAGCTCTTATCTCCCTGGTTTGACATATTCTCCTTTTTTCAATCTAATATTTATTATTTAGGCTAACCAAATGAATATTAGAATATTTCTTTGTGTCTTTGGGATTAAAATTTTTGCTTTATCTTTCTACGGGCATTTTGTTTTCTGAACACCTGTGATTGGTTTCATAATGATATGAAAAGACAGAAATAATTTTAAGCCAGCACAGTTTTTAAATTTTTTTAAAAAATATTTAAAAATTGAAGTGTAGTTAATTTATAATATTGTGTTAGTTTCAGGTGTACAGCATGGTGATTCAGTTATTGTTTTCAGATTATATTCCAATATAGGTTATTACAAGGTATTGATATAATTCCCTGTGCTATCAGTAAATCCTTGTTTCTTATCTATTTTATGTATATTAGTTTGTGCCTGTTAATACCATACTCCCCATTTGTCACTCCCACCCTCCCTCTCCCCTTTGGTAACCATAAATTTGTTTTCTATGTCTGTGAGTTTGTTTTTGTTTTGTATACAGATTCATTTATATTATTTTTTAGATTCCACATATAAGTGATATCATAGTATCTGTCTGACTTCACTAAGTATAATATTTTCTAGGTCCATCTATGGTGCTGCAAACCTTTTTTTTTTTTTTTTAGCCTGTCTGCCCCATTTTATGATACTCCCCAAAAGCAGAGGCCATCTTTTTTCATTTTTTTTCTTCTTCAACATCTAGCACACAGGACTTCAAGACCATGGTTATCTAATTACTTAATATAAAATACACCTGTTTTCCCTTGTTATTTTTACAAGACATGGTACACTCAGGAAATGCTTGTGGGATGCCCATCCTCTGGTAGTGTGAGCTCCTTGCTCTCAAAGAACAGGTTTAGATTTTAATCTATCGTTCACACTTTCTGAAGAGCTGAGTGCCTAAGCTAAAGTGTCTGAACAAGTGAAAATATAGCCTATCTTTGGACTTTGGTTTCTCCCCTCATTGGAGTTATCAGCTTTCCTGTTCATGGCTGAGCTCAAAGCCAGGAGTCTTCAGGTCTCCAAAGACTTCAAAATCAGATGCTTGCAAAGTCCTACTGAGTCTCTGCCCATGATCATGGGCCAGGATGCTGACACAAGTCCTCTGTCAAGGACCTATTGTGACAAGATGTGACTCTGCTCCATGAGAGGCTGGCCAGTGAGCCTCCCAGCCCAGCCTCAGAGGCCAAAGGAGGCAGCAGAGCTTGGCTCAAGGGCTAATTAGAGGGCTGATTGATGTGGGGGGGTGGGGCGGACAAGGCCCAGGGTGGTTGGAAGCAGGCAAGAGAGAGTAGGAGATCTGGGAAAGGAGTTTCCAAAGAGACAGATGGGGCAGCAGCAGCTGGAAGCCCGGTGGGACCCTCTCCTGTTGCCCTGTGTCAGGCCCCAGTGCCTCAGGACCAGAAAGACGTAAATCAGGGCCAAGTGTGGGCAGATGGTGCAGGAAGAGCTGTTGTCCATCCACACATCACAACAGGGCTTGAGGAGGAGCAGGAGGACTGTATACACACACATGCACACACGTTATATCTATGCATATGTATATATGATAACACATATACATATATGCATAACTTATAGATGTACATACACATAGTAGCTTCTCATTTGAATGGTTCTTCACTTTTTTTGTTTTGTTTTGTTTTTTGTTTGTTTGATTTTATTTCCATTACTCTAGGAGGTGGATCAAAAAAGATATTGCTGTGATTTACGTCAAAGAGTGCTCTTCCTATGTTTTCCTCTAAGAGTTTTATAGTGTCCAGTCTTATATTTAGGTCTCTAATCCATTTTGAGTTTATTTTTGTGTATGGTGTTAGGGAGTGTTCCAATTTCATTCTTTTACATGTAGCTGTCCAGTTTCCCCAGCACCACTTATTGAAGAGACTGTCTTTTCTCCATTTTATAGCCTTGCCTCCTTTGTCATAGGTTAGTTGACCATAGGTGTGTGGGTTTATCTCTGGGCTTTCTATCCTGTTCCATTGATCTATATTTCTGTTTTTGTGCCAGTACCATATTGACTTGATTACTGTAGCTTTGTAATGTAGTCTGAAATCATGGAGTCTGATTCCTCCAGCTCAGTTTTTTCCCCTCAAGACTGCTTTGGCTACTCGGGGTCTTTTTTTAAATTTTTTGTTTTTGTTGTGGTACACGGGCCTCTCACTGTTGTGGCCTCTCCCATTGCGGAGCACAGGCTCCGGACGCACAAGCTCAGCGGCTATGGCTTATGGGCCTAGCCACTCTGTGGCATGTGGGATCTTCCCGGAATGGAGCATGAACCCGTGTCCCCTGCATCGGTAATGCCATAGGTAATTTGATAGGGATTGCATTGAATCTGTAGATTGCTTTGGGTAGTAGAGTCATTTTCATAATATTGATTCTTCCAATTGAAGAACATGGTATATCTCTCCATCTGTTTGTATCATCTTTAATTTCTTTCATCAGTGTCTTATAGTTTTCTGCATACAGGTCTTTTGTCTCACTAGGTACGTTTATTCCTAGGTATTTAATTCTTTTTGATGCAATGGTAAGTGGGATTGTTTCCTTAATTTCTCTTTCTGATAGTTCATTGTTAGTATATAGAAATGCAACAGATTTCTGTATATTAATTTTGTATCCTGCAACATTACCAAGTTCATTGATAAGATCTAGTAGTTTTCTGGTTGCATCTTTAGGATTTTCTATGTATAGTATCATGTCATCTGCAAGCAATGACAGTTTTACTTCTTCTTTTCAAATTTGGATTCCTTTCATTTCTTTTTCTTATCTGATTGCTCTGGCTAGGACTTCCAATACTATTTTGAATAGAAGTGGCCAGAGTGGGCATCTTTGTCTTGTTCCTGATCTAAGAGGAAATGCTTTTAGCTTTTCACCATTGAGTATGGTGTTAGCTGTGGTTTTGTCATATATGGCCTTTATTATATTGAGGTATGTTCACTCTATGCCCACTTTCTGGAGAGTTTTTATCATAAATGGATGCTGAATTTATCCACTCAAAAGCTTTTTATCTTTCTTTGCATCTATTGAAATGATCATATAGTTTTTATTCTTCAGTTTATTGATGTGGTGTATCACATTGATTGATTTGCATATATTGAAAAATCCTTGCATCCCTGTGATAAATCCCACTTGATCATGGTGTATGATCCTTTTAATGTATTGTTAGATTTGGTTTGCTAATATTTTGTTGAGAACTTTTGCATCTATATTCATCAGTAATATTGGCCTGTAACTTTTGTTTTTTGTGATATCTTTGTCTGGGTTTGGTATCGGGGTGATGCTGGCCTTGCAGAATGAGTTTAAAAGTGTTCCTCCCTCTGCAGTATTTTTGAATAGTTTGAGAAGGACAGATGTTAACTCTTCTCTAAATATTTGGTAGAATTCAACTGTGAAACTGTCTGGTCCTGGACTTTTGTTTACTGGGAGTTTTTTTTAAAAAAACAATGACTGATTCAATTTCATTACTGCTAATTGGTCTGTTCATATTTTCTATTTCTTCCTGGTTCAGTCTTGGGAGATCATACATTTCTAGGAATTTGTCTTAGAATTTGTTTCTTTTACATTGCCCATTTTGTTGGTGTATAGTTGTTTGTGATAGTTGCTTATGATCATTTATATTTCTGTGGTGTCAGTTGTAACGTCTTTTTAATTTCTGATTTTATTGATTTAAGCCCTCTCTCTTTTTATTTTGATAAATCTGGCTAAAGGTTTATCAATTTTGTTTATCTTTTCAAAGAACCAGCTCTTAGTTTCATTGATTATTTCTATTTTTTTACCCTCTATTTCATTTATTGTCTTTAAATCTTAATCTATATTCCTCTTAGTACAATTACCTAAAGGTAAAAATTGAAATAATCAATATGTTAGAAGGAAACATGAGTGATTTCAAAATGAGTCATGAAGTAGAGATCTTTCTAAGTTTGGACAAAAGCTTAGAAACCATAAAATGAAATTTTCATAAATTTGACCTTTTAAGAACTTCACTTTAACCTTGACTATCTGAAAATTTAAATATTTTGTATGAAAAAAAGGTCAAAAGGCAGATGACAGTGTGAGGGGAAATATTTGCAGCGCATATGTAGATAAAGACTAGTTTCCTTTGTTTCACATATTAATAAGATATAGGACCGTTCTCAGAAAAGAAATAAAAATGGCTGACAAACTTAATGGTAACTAAAAGATAAGAGATTAAATCAAAAATGAGTTACCATGTTTCACCTATTAGATTGGCAAACATTTTAAAGCTAGATTAAAACCTTTGGTTATTGAGGGTAGGTAAATGGGCTATCAATAATACTGGTAGATATATAAACCAGTCATCTTTTGGGAGACAGTTTGACATAATCAGTCAAGATTGCAATTGTGTATATTCTCTTATCCAGCAACTCTACATTTTTTAGATGTTCCTACAAAAATATACATACAAGTCTCTTCCTTGCAGAATTATTTTGTTGTAGTAAACAACAATTATCCCCCCCCATTTCTGTTCTTTCTTTTTTTTTTTTTCGGTACACGGGGCTCTCACTGTTGTGGCCTCTCCCGTTGTGGAGCACAGGCTCCAGACGCGCAGGCTCAGCGGCCGTGGCTCACAGGCCCAGCCGCTCCGCGGCATGTGGGATCTTCCCAGACCGGAGCACGAACCCGTGTCCCCTGCATCGGCGGGTGGACTCTCAACCACTGTGCCACCAGAGAAGCCCCCCCATTTCTTTTATATGACATCTGACATATAAGATTTCCTTTATATGACATATGACAGCTACAAAAGTTATAAATACAAGGCAGTGTTATAATTTTTGCTTTGAATAGTCAAATATGTTTGAAAGAAAGTTTTAGAAGTCTTTTATAGATATTCATGATTTTTGATGTTCTTAATTCCTTCCTAAAGATCCATATTTTCATCTGGTATAATTTCTCTTCAGCCTGAAGAACTTCCTTTAGCATTTCTTTAGTGCAGCTCTGCTGGTGACAAATTCTTTTAGTTTTCTTTTATATGAAAAAATCTTGATTTTGTCTGAATATTTGATGTATATTTTTTGCTGGATATAGAATTCCGGGCTGACAGTTTTTTTTTTTCTTTCAGCACTTTCAAGATGTTCATCCAGTGTCTACTGGCCTCCACTCTTTCTGACATGAGATATCAGCAGTCATTTGAATCATTATTGCCCTCTTTGTAATATGTTGCTTTTCTCTGTGTGCTTTCAAGATTTTCTCTTTATCACTGATTTCCAGCAGGTTGACTCTAATGTTCTTTGACATGGTTTTATTTTAGTTAACCTGCTTGAGGTTTGTAAGTTTCTTAGGTGTGCAAATTTATGTCCTTCACCAAATTTGGGGATTATTTGGTCATTATTTCTTCAAATATTTTCTTCTATCCTATTTCATCTCTCTTCTCTTTATAGGACTCCAATTGCATGTGTGTTAAGTCTCTTGATATTATCCTACAGGCTCTATCACTTTTCTCTCTACTCTTCACATTGGATATTTTTGTTGATCTCTCTTTAAATTCACTGACTCTTTCCTCTGTTTTCTTCATTCTGTTGATAAGCCCATAAAATTAATTTTTAAATTTTAGATATTGCATTTTTCAGTTCTAGAATTTCCATTGATTCTTTTATTTTAAGAACAGAGGTTTTATTTTTTCTGTTTACACTGTTTTTATTTTTTTCAGTTATATATCTATTCTTTTTCAGATTCTTTTCTGATATAGGTTGTTACAGAATATTGAGTAGAGCTCCCTGTGCTACAGAGTAGGTCCTTGTTGATTATCTATTTATATATACTAGTGTATATGTTTTAATCCCAAACTCCCAATTTATCCCTCTCCCCCTTTGGTAACTGTAAGTTTATTTTCTTTTTCTGTGGGTCCGTTTCTGTTTTGTAAATAAGTTCATATGTGGAATCACTTTTTTACATTCCACATATAAGTGATATCATATGATATTTGTCTTTCTCTGACTTACTTCTCTTAGTATGATAATCTCTAGGTCCATCCATGTTGCTCCAAATGGCATTATTTCATTTTTTTTATGGCTGAGTAATATTCCATTGTATATATGTACCACATCTTCTTTATCCATTCATCTGTTGATGGACATTTAGGTTGCTTCCATGTCTTGGCTATCGTAAATAGTGCTGCTATGAACATTGGGGTACATGTATCTTTTCTTTTTTTATTCTTCACTGTAACAGCTCCTTTACTTTGCAGTGAAAATTGATTTGTATATTTTTTGCCTCTGAGTCCTTGTGGGATTTTTTTTATTCAAACAGAAAGTCACAAAAATTATAATCATCCTCATCAGTTCACTCAGTCCCATGTAATTAATTTTTTTATCTTGATCTTTTGTTAACAATTTTATGAGTTCATCAGTTTCCCATTAGAGTTCTGAAAATGCTTATTCATTCAGTTCAGCAGTATAGTCAGTTACCAGAAACCTGTACTTGTCAGAGTCTTTTCCATGAATTCCTTGAAGATGAAACATTTTTATAGGAACATTTTTGCAAAAGCATCAGAGTACACACAGAACTGTCTGTAAATAACAAAAGACTTAAAAATGACAACAGTTAAAGATTTGATGGAAGTTTATAATGATTCAATTGACAAGGAAATTTAGTTATTTCTGAGATATACATTTTGAAGTAATAACTAGAATTATGACATAACATTATACCAGAACATATAAGATTTTTAGAAATTTCATGTAATGTCTGAAACATTTATATTAACATATTTCCATACAAATAACCCAAAGAAAGTTTAGTATTAGTTGTTTTGTTTGTTTGTTTATACTGCAGGTTCTTATTAGCCATCAATTTTATAATCATCAGTGTATACATGTCAATCTCAATCGCCCAATTCAGCACACCACCATCCCCACCCCACCGCGGTTTTCCTCCCTTGGTGTCCATACATCTGTTCTCTACATCTGTGTCTCAACTTCTTCCCTGCAAACTGGCTCTTCTGTACCATTTTTCTAGGTTCCACATACATGAGTTAATATACAATATTTGTTTTTCTCTTTCTGACTAACTTTACTCTGTATGACAGTCTCTAGATCTGTCCACGTCTCAACAAATGGCTCAATTTTGTTCCTTTTTATGGCTGAATAATATTCCATTGTATATATATGCTACATCTTCTTTATCCATTCGTCTGTCGTTGGGCATTGAGGTTGCTTCCATGACCTGGATATTGTAAAGAGTGCTGCAATGAACACTGGGGTGCATGTGTCTTTTTCAATTATGGTTTTCCCTGGGTATATGCCCAGTAGTGGGATTGCTGGATCATATGGTAATTCTATTTTTAGTTTTTTAAGGACCCTCCATACTATTCTCCATAGTGTCTGTATCAATTTACATTCCCACCAACAGTGCAGGAGGGTTCCCTTTTCTCCGCACCCTTTCCAGCATTTGTTGTTTGTAGAGTTTCTGATGATGCCCATTCTAACTGGTGTGAGGTGATACCTCATTGTAGTTTTGATTTGCATTTCTCTAATAATTAGTGATGTTGAGCAGCTTTCAATGTGCTTCTTGGCCATCTGTATATCTTCTTTGGAGAAATATCTATTTAGATCTTCTGCCCAGTTTTGGATTGGGTTGTTTGTTTCTTTAATATTGAGCTGCATGAGCTGTTTATATATTTTGGGTATTAAACCTTTGTCCGTTGATTCATTTGCAAATATTTTCTCACATTCTGAGGGTTGTCTTTTCATCTTGTGTTTCATCTTGTCCTTTCATCTTGTCCATCTTGTTTCATCTTGTATTAAACCTTTGTCCGTTGATTTGTTTGCAAATATTTTCTCTCATTCTGAGGGTTGTCTTTTCATCTTGTTTATGGTTTCCTTTGCTGTGCAAAAGCTTTGAAGTTTCATTAGGTCCCATTAGTTTATTTTTGTTTTTTATTTTCATTACTCTAGGAAGTGGGTCAAAAAAGATCTTGCTGTCACTTACGTCAAAGAGTGTTCTTCCTATGTTTCCTCTAAGAGTTTCATAGTGTCCGGTCTTACATTTAGGTCTCAAATCCGTTTTGAGTTTATTTTTGTGTATGGTGTTAGGGAGTGTTCTAATTTCGTACTTTTACATGTACCTGTCCAGTATTCTCAGCACCACTTATTGAAGAGGCTGTCTTTTCTCCATTGTAAATTCTTGCCTCCTTTATCAAAGACAAGGTGACCATATGTGCATGGGTGTATCTCTGGGCTTTCTATCCTGTTCCATTGATCTTTGTTTTTGTTTTTGTTCCAGTACCATACTGTCTTGATTACTGTAGCTTTGTAGTATAGTCTGAAGTCAGGGAGCCTGATTCCTCCAGCTCCGTTTTTCGTTCTCAAGATTGCTTTGGCTATTCGGGGTGTTTTGTGTTTCCATACAAATTGTGAAATTTTTTGTTCTAGTTCTGTGAAAAATGCCAGTGATAGTTTGACAGGGATGCATTGAATCTGTAGATAACTTCGGGTAGTAGAGTCATTTTCACAATGTTGATTCTTCCAATCCAAGAATATGGTATATCTCTCCATCTATTTGTATTATCTTTAACTTCTTTCATCAGTGTCTTATAATTTTCTGCATACAGGTCTTATGTCTCCTTAGGTAGGTTTATTCCTAGATATTTTATTCTTTTTGTTGCAATGGTAAATGGGAGTGTTTTCTTGATTTCACTTTCAGATTTTTCATCATTAGTGTATAAGAATGCCAGGGATTTCCGTGCATTAATTTTGTATGCTGCTACTTTACCAAATTCATTGATTAGCTCTAGTAGTTTTCTGGTAGCATCTTTAGGATTCTCTATGTATAGTATCATGTCATCTGCAAAGAGTGACAGCTTAAATTCTTATTTTCTGATTTGGATTCCTTTTATTTCTTTTTCTTCTCTGATTGCTGTGGCTAAAACTTCCAAAACTATGTTGAATAATAGTGGTGAGAGTGGGCAACCATGTCTTGATCCTGATCTTAGTGGAAATGCTTTCAGTTTTTCACCATTGAGGACGATGTTGGCTGTGGGTTTGTCATATATGGCCTTTATTATATTGAGGAAAGTTCCCTCTATGCCTACTTTCTGCAGGGTTTTTATCATAAATGGGTGTTGAATTTTGTCGAAAGCTTTCTCTGCATCTATTGAGATGATCATGTGTTTTTTCTCCTTCAATTTGTTAATATGGTGTATCATGTTGATTGATTTATGTATATCAAAGAATCCTTGCATTCCTGGACTAAACCCCACTTGATCATGGTGTATGATCCTTTTAATATGCTGTTGGATTCTGTTTGCTAGTATTTTGTTGAGGATTTTTGCATCTGTGTTCATCAGTGATATTGGCCTGTAGTTTTCTTTCTTTTGACACCTTTGTCTGGTTTTGGTATTAGGGTGATGGTGACCTTGTAGAATGAGTTTGTGAGTGTTCCTCTCTCTGCTATATTTTGGAAGAGTTTGAGAAAGATAGGTGTTAGCTCTTCTCTAAATGTTTGATAGAATTCGCTTCTTAAGCCATCTGGTCCTGGGCTTTTGTTTGTTGGAAGATTTTTAATCACAGTTTCAATTTCAGTGCTTGTGACTGGTCTGTTCATATTTTCTATTTCTTCCTGGTTCAGTCTCGGCAGGTTGTGCATTTCTAAGAATTTGTCCATTTCTTCCAGGTTGTGCATTTTATTGGCATATAGTTGCTTGTAGTAATCTCTCATGATCCTTTGTATTTCTGCAGTGTCAGTTGTTACTTCTCCTGTTTCATTTCTAATTCTATTGATTTGAGTCTTCTCCCTTTTTTTCTTGATGAGTGTGGCTAATGGTTTATCAATTTTGTTTATCTTCTGAAAGAACCAGCTTTTAGTTTTATAGATCTTTGCTATCATTTCCTTCATTTCTTTTTCATTTATTTTGGATCTGATCCTTATGATTTCTTTTCTTCTGCTAACTTTGGGGGTTTTTTTGTTCTTCTTTCTCTAATTGCTTTAGGTTCAAGATTAGCTTGTTTATTTGAGATGTTTCTTGTTTCTTAAGGTAGGATTGTATTGCTACCAACTTTCCTCTTAGAACTGCTTTTGCTGCATCCCATAGGTTTTGGGTCATCGTGTCTCCATTGTCATTTGTTTCTAGGTATCTTTTGTTTTCCTGTTTGATTTCTTCAGTGATCACTTCGTTATTAAGTAGTGTATTGTTTAGCCTCCATGTGTTTGTATTTTTTACAGATCTTTTCCTGTAATTTATATCTAGTCTCATAGCGTTGTGGTCAGAAAAGATACTTGAAATGATATCAATTTTCTTAAATTAACGAGGCTTGATTTGTCACCCAAGATATGATCTATGTTGGAGAATGTTCCATGAGCACTTGAGAAGAATGTGTATTCTGTTGTCTTTGGATGGAATGTTCTATAAATATCAACTAAGTCCATCTTCTTTAATGTGTCATTTCAAGCTTGTGTTTCCTTATTTATTTTCATTTTGGATGATCGGTCCATTGGTGAAAGTGGGGTGTTAAAGTCCCCTACTATGATTGTGTTACTGTCGATTTCCCCTTTCATGGCTGTTAGTATTTGCCTTATGTATTGAGGTGCCCCTATGTTGGGTGCATAAATATTTACAATTGTTATTTCTTCTTGGATCGATCCCTT
>NW_021703765.1:26604516-26709898 GCF_005190385.1 Monodon monoceros
TTCTCTTAGCTTTTGCTTGTCTGTAAAGGTTTTAATTTCTCCGTCAAACCTGAATGAGATCCTTGCTGTGTAGAGTAATCTTGGTTGTAGGTTCTTCTCCTTCATCACTTTAAATATGTCCTGCCACTCCCTTCTGGCTTGCAGAGTTTCTGCTGATAGGTCAGCTGTTAAGCTTATGGGGATTCCCTTGTGTGTTATTTGTTGTTTTTCCCTTGCTGCTTTTAATATTCTTTCTATGTATTTAATTTTTGCTAGTTTGATTAATACGTGTCTTGGCATGTTTCTCCTTGGAGTTATCCTGTATGGGACTCTCTGTGCTTCCTGGACTTGATTAACTATTTCCTTTCCCATGTTAGGGAAGTTTTCAACTATAATCTCTTCAAATATTTTCTCAGTCCCTTTCTTTTTCTCTTCTTCTTCTGGGACCCCCATAATTCGAATGTTGTTTCATTTAATGCTGTTTCAGAGGTCTCTGAGACTGTCCACAATTCTTTTCATTCTTTTTTCTTTATTCTGCTCTGCAGTAGTTATGTCCACTATTTTATCTTCCAGGTCACTTATCTGTTCTTCTGCCTCAGTTATTCTGCTATTGATCCCTTCTAGAGAATTTTAAATTTCATTTATTGTGTTGTTCATCACCATTTGTTTGCTCTTTAGTTCCTCTAGGTCCTTGTTAAAGGTTTCTTGTGTTTTCTCCATTCTATTTCCAAGATTTTGGATCATCTTTACTATCATTATTCTGAATTGTTTTTCAGGTAGACTGCCTATTTCCTCTTCATTTGTTAGGTCTGGTGGGTTTTTGTCTTGCTCCTTCATCTGCTGTGTATTTTTCTGTCTTCTCATTTTGTTTAACTTACTGTGTTTGGGGTCTCCTTTTCACAGGCTGCAGGTTTGTAGTTCCCATTGTCTTTGGTGTCTGTCTGTTGTGGCTAAGGTTGGTTCAATGGGTTGTGTAGGCTTCCTGGTGGAGGAGACTAGTGCCTGTATTCTGGTGGATGAGGCTGGATCTTGTCTTTCTGGTGGGCAGGTCCACGTCTGGTAGTGTGTTTTGGGATGTCTGTGGCCTTATTATGATTTTAGGCAGCCTCTCTGCTGATGGGTGTGGTTGTGGTCCTGTCTTGCTAGTTGTTTGGCATAGGGTGTCCAGCACTGTAGCTGGCTGGTCGTTGAGTGGAGCTGGGTCTTGGTGTTGAGATGGCGATCTCTGGGAGATTTTCGCTGTTTGATATTATGTGGAGCTGGGAGGTCTTTTATAGACAAGTGTCCTGAACTTGGGTGTTCCAACTCAGAGCCACAGCAGTGATGCGTGGCTGGACCACCTAGAGCCTGTCATCCACACGTTTTAGAATAAAAGGGAGAAAAAGAAGGAAAGAAAGAAAGAAAGAGAAAGAAAGACAGAAAGAAGAAAGAAAGGAAGGAAGGAAGGAAGGAGAAAGAAAGAAAGAAAGAAGATAAAATAATATAAAAAAGTTATTAACATAAAAAATAGTTATTAAAATTTTTTTAAAGTAATAAAAAAAAGAAAGAAAGAAGAGAGCAAGCAAAGTAAAAAACAAATCCACCAATGATAATAAGCTCTAAAATCTCTACTAAAAAAGAACCCCAAAAAACAAAAAACAGACAGACCAAACCTTAGGACAAATGGTAAAAGCACAGCTATACAGACAAAATCACACACAGAAGCATACACATACACACACACAAAAAGAGAAAAGGGGGAAAAATTATATATCTTTGCTCCCAAAGTCCAGCTCCTCATTTTGGGATGATTCGTTGTCTATTCAGGTATTCCACAGATGCAGGGTGTATCAAGTTGACTGTGGAGATTTAATCCACTGCTCCTGAGGTTGCTGGGAGAAATTTCCCTTTCTCTTTGTTCGCACAGCTCCTGGGGCTCAGCTTTGGATTTGGCCCCGCCTCTGCATGTAGGTTGCCTGAGAGCGTCTCTTCTTTGCTTAGACATGACGGGGTTAAAGGAGCAGCTGATTCGGGGGCTCTGGCTCACTCAGGCTGGGGGGAGGGAGGGGCACGATTCGGGGCGAGCCTGCGGCGGCGGAGGCCGGCGTGACGTTGCACCAGCCTGAGGCACGCCGTGCGTTCTCCCGGCAAGTTGTCCCTGCATCACGGGACCCTGGCAGTGGTGGGCTGCACAGGCTCCCGGGAGGGGAGGTGTGGATAGTGACCTGTGCTTGCACACAGGCTTCTTGGTGGCTGCAGCAGCAGCCTTAGCATCTCATGCCCGTCTCTGGGGTCCGTGCTGATAGTCGCGGCTCGCACCGGTCTCTGGAGCTCCTTTGAGTGGCGCTCTTATTCCCCTCTCCTCGCGCACCAGGAAACAAAGAGGCAAGAAAAAGTCCCTTGCCTCTTTGGCAGCTCCAGACTTTTTCCCGGACTCCCTCCCGGCTAGCCGTGGTGCACTAGCCCCCTTCAGGCTGTATTCATGCCGCCAACCCCAGTCCTCTCTCTGGGACCCGACCGAAGCCCGAGCCTCAGGTCCCAGCCCCCGCCCACCCTGGCGGATGAGCAGACAAGCCTCTTGGGCTGGTGAGTGCCAGTCGGCACCGATCCTCTGTGCGGGAATCTCCCCGCTTTGCCCTCTGCACCCCTGTGGCTGCACTCTCCTCCGCGGTTCCGAAGCTCCCCCTTCCCACCTTCCCCGTCTCCACCAGTGAAGGGGTTTCCTAGTGTGTGGAAACCTTTCCTCCTTCACAGCTCCCTCCCACTGGTGCAGGTCCCGTCCCTATTCTTTTGTCTCTGTTTTTTTTTTCTGTTTTTCTTTTGCCCTACCCAGGTACATGGGGGAGTTTCTTGGCTTTTGGGAAGTCTGAGGTCTTCTGCCAGCGTTCAGTGGGTGTTCTGTAGGAGTTGTTCCACATGCAGATGTATTTCTGATGTACTTGTGGGGAGGAAGGCGATCTCCACGTCTTACTCTTCCGCCATCTTGAACTCCTCCTGTAAGCATCATGTTATATGGCTGCATAACATCCTGTCAAAAGTATATGCCTATTTTAGTCAACAAATGGGCCTGTTTTTTGGATATTTGAGGTGTTTCCAGTTTTTTTTTTAATTTTTTTTTTTTTTTTTTTTTTTGCGGTACGCGGGCCTCTCACTGCTGTGACCTCTCCCGTTGCGGAGCACAGGCTCCGGACGCACAGGCTCAGCAGCCATGGCTCACGGGCCCAGCTGCTCTGTGGCATGTGGGATCTTCCCGGACCAGGGCATGAAACCGTGTCCCCTGCATCAGCAGGCGGACTCTCAACCACTGCGCCACTAGGGAAGCCCTCCACTTTTAAGTTATTATAAATAGGTCTAAAATGAACATGTTGGTGCACAAGTCCTTTGGGACAGATTCTTAGGAGTGGGACTACCAGAAAGGACCAGTTTCCCTTAATCATAGGCAGGCTAGGCTTACGAGCTTCAGGCCCATTCTTTAGTCATATACTATATTGCACCTCATTACTTTCCCAAAGTTCATACCAGATCACTCTTCCAACAGCACTTGATGGAAATCCAGGTTATTTTGAGAGGTCATTTGCAAGCTGGAAAAACCCTTATGTTTCTTTGCTCACAAGGAAAGTTACACATCCTGATTTACCCATCATGGCCAGTGCCACGAGCCTGTCCCCAAATGATGACAATATTAACTATCACAAGAGAATCAGCAACTCTTTATTTTAGTAAGTGCCAACTTTGTTCTGAGTGTTCTGTATTTATAATCAAATTCTCACAACAACGCTGATAGCAACAGTCCCATTATACAGATGAAGAAGCAGAGGCTCAGAGAAGATAAGGAATGCATCCAGGCACACAGGTAGTGAGAGGCAGAGGGAGGTGTATCGTCTGGCCCGTAACACCCATGCTCTTGCCACACACTACAGGGCATCAGAGAAATGGGGAGAGATCATGCTGTTGAATGCTGAGGCTATGCTTTCTAAGGGTTTGGGAGTCAGGGGTGAGCATGGGGTGGGTTTGCTTTGATTTTGGTTTCCGGTGTGATTTTGACCTCACCACCTGGGTCACCTGACTCTGGGATCAAGGCCAGCCGGTGGCTGAAGAGTGTCTGCTCAAGGCTGTGTCCCTGAAAGCACAGATCTTATAAAAGTTCTTTTTTCCCCTGCAACTTTATTGAGATATAATTGACATATAACATTGTGCAAGTTTAAGGTGTACAACATAGTAATTTTATATACGTATATATTGCAAAATGGTTACCACAATAAGGTTGATTAACATATCCATCACCTCATAGTTACTTTTTTTTTTTTTTTTTTTGGTGCTAGAACATTTAAAATCTACTCTCTTGGCAACCTTCAGATATACAACACAATATTGTTAAATGTAGTCACCAGGCTGTACAGTACATCCCCATGCCTTATTTATCTTATAACTGGCAGTTTATACCTTTTGATCACCTTTACCTATTTCCCCCACTCATTTCTGGTAGCTGTCAATCTACTTTCTGTTTCTCTGAATTTTGTTTTTTAAGATTCCACATATAAGTGAGAACATACAGTATTTGTCTTTCTCTGTCTGACTTATTTCACTTAGTATAATGCCCTCAAGATTCATTCACGTTATTGAAAATGGCAGGATTTCCTTCGTTTTTGTGGTTGGATAATATTTCATTGTATATATACACCACATTTTCTTTATCAGGTCATCCGTCAATGGACACTTAGGTTGGTTCCATATGTTGGCTATTGTGACTAATGCTGCAATGGATGTAGGGATGCAGATGTTTCTTCGAGATAGTGATTTCATTTCCTTCAGATATATACCCAGCTGGATCATATGGTGGTTCTATTTTTAAATTTTTGAGGAACCTCCATGCTATTTCCATAGTGCCTGCACCAATTTACATTCCCACCAATAGTGCATGAGGGTTCCCTTTTCTCCGCATCCTCGCCAACACTGGATATCTCTTGCCTTTTTGATAATGGCCATTCTAACAGACTTGAGGTGGTATCTCACTGTGATTTTTGATTTGCCAGTTCTTGTTGTAATTGCAATGCAGGGAGAGACTTTGTAAAACTGCTGCTTCCGTCCCACAGCCCAGACTGCAGGGTCCTGGTGACTGCTCTAGTGCTTTGAAAAAAAAAAAAAACTTTTAATTTACATCCTTGGACATCTAACCTCTTGCAAACACAGATTTAATAGCTGAAAAAATATGATTTATATATATATATGCTTATCTGTGTGCAGTTTTCTCCCCATTTTTCTTGGTCAGCTTGCTCTTCTTTCCCCCTTTCCTCCCTTCCCCCTTCCACATCAGTGTCCTGCACCCACAATCAGGTAACCCATGTTTATAGCTACTATTCATCACCCTGCCATATTTCTTCATATTATGGAATGACATATACGTGTGTGTATATAATATATATGTAAAAATACATGCATATTCTTATATATACATACATTCAAACACAAACAATTACATATACAGCATTTTGGTGCTAATTTATTAAAAGGAATCAAGTTATGACCAATTGACTGCTCGGTTTTATTACCTAACCATGCTTTCTTTTCTTCTTTCTTTTTTTTTTTTAATTGAGGTATAGTTGGTTTACAATATTATATAAGTTTCAGGTGTATAACATAGTGATTCACAACCTTTAAAGGTTATACTCCATTTATGGTTATTGTAAAATATTGGCTATATTCCCTGTGCTGTACAATATATCCTTGTATCTTGTTTATTTTATACATAGTAGTTTGTACCTTTTAATCCCGTTCTCCTATCTTTCCCCTCCCTTCTTTCCTCTCCCCACTGGTAACTACTAATTTGTTCTCTATATCTGTGAGTTTGTTTCTTTTTTGTTATATTCACTCATTTTTTATTTCATTTTATTGAATGAAAGATATTTTAAATTCTATAGCACTTCACAATTTACAGAAGTTTCACACACATGATTTCATATAATCCCATAACAACATTTTATTTTAATCCCCTACCCCATTGCACCCCTCCCCCTTCCCTCTTCACACTGGTAACCACTATTTTGTTCTCTATACCTGTGAGTCTGTTACTTTTTTATTTTATTGACTAGTTTGTTTTATTTTTTTAGATTCCATGTATAAGTGATATCATACAGTATTTGCCTTTCTCTGTCTGACTTATTTCACTTAGCATAATACCCTCAAAGTCCAACCACATTGCTGCAAATGGCAAAATTTCATTCTTTTTTATGGCTGAGTGGTATTCCATTGTATGTATGTATGTGTGTGTGTGTGTGTGTGTGTATACACACACATATATATAATTATATATATATGTGTGTGTATATATATACATCACCTCTTCATTATCCATTTATCTGTTGATGGACACTTAGGTTGCTTCCATATCTTGGCTATTGTAAGTAATGCTGCTATGAACATTAGAGTGCTTATGTCTCTTTGAATTAATATTTTTGTTTTCTTCAGATATATACCCAGGAGTGGAATTCCTGGATTATATTGTATTTCTATTTTTAGTTCTTTGAGGAATGTCCATACTGTTTTCCACAGTGGCTGCACCAATTTACATTCTCACCCACAGTATACAAGGGTTTCCTTTTCTCCACATCCTCATCAACACTTGTTATTTGTGATCTTTTTCATGACAGCCATTCTGGCAGGTGTGAAGTAATATCTCATTGTGGTTTTGATTTGCATTTCTCTGATAATTACTAGTACTGAGCATCTTTTCATGTGCCTGTTGGCCATCTGTATATCTTCTTAGAAAAAAATGTCTATTCATGTTTTCTGCCCATTTTTTAATTGGGTTGTTTGTTTTTTAGATGTTGAGCTGCATGAGCTATTTATAGTTTTTGGGTATTAACCCCTTATCAGTCATATCATTTGCAAATATTTTCTCCCATTATGTGGGTTGTCTTTTTGGTTTGTTTATGGTTTCCTTTGCTGTGGAAAAGCTTGTAAGTTTAATTAGGTCCATTTGTTTATTTTTGTTTATTTTCATTACTCTAGGAGGTGGATCCAAAAAGCTATTGCTGCAATTTATGTCAAGGAGTGTTCTGCCTATGTTTTCCTCTAGGAGTTTTATAGTATCTGGTCTTACATTTAGGTCTTTAATCCATTTTGAATTTATTTTCGTGTATGATGTTAAAGAATGTTTTAATTTCATTTTTTTACATGTAGCTGTCCAGTTTTCCCAGCACGATTTACTGAAGAGACTGTCTTTTGTCCATTGTATGTTCTTGCCTCCTTTGTCATAGGTTAACTGACCATAGGTGCGTGGGTTTATTTCTGGGATTTCTATCCTGTTCCTTTGGTCTATAAGTCTGTCTTTGTGCCTGTATCATACTGTTTTGATTACTGTAGCTTTATAGTATAGTCTGAAGTCAGGAAGCCTGATTCCTCCAGCTCTGTTTTTCTTTTTCTTTCTCAAGATTGCTTTGGATACCAGGGGTCTTTTTTGTTTCCATACAAATTTTAAAATTATTTATTCTAGTTCTGTGAAAAATGCCATTGGCATTTTGATAGGGATTACATTGAATCTGTAGATATGTAGACAATGCATAGATTGCATTGTCATTTTAGCAATATTATTTCTTCCAGTCCATGAACACAGTGTATCTTTCCAACTGTTCATGTCATCTTCAATTTCTTTCATCAGTGTCTTATAGTTTTCTGAGTACAAACATTAGTTATATTTATTCCTAGGTATTTTATTCTTTTTGATGGGGTTGTAAATGGAATTGCTTCCTTAATTTCACTTTCTGATAGTTCATTATTAGTGTATAGAAATGCAACAGATTAATGTATATTAATGCATATTAATTTTGTATCCTGCAAATTTACCAAATTCATTGATGATGAGCTCTACTAGTTTTCTGGTGGTGTCTTTAGGATTTTCTGTGTATAGTAAGAGTGACAGTTTTACAATATGAATTCCTTTACTCTCTCTCTCTCTCTCTTTTTTTTTTTTTGCCATGCTGCGCAGCTTGCGGGATCTTAGTTCCCTGACCAGGGATTGAACCTGGGCCCATGACAGTGAAAGTGTGGAGTCCTAACCACTGGACTGCCAGGGAATTCCCTCCTTTTATTTCTTTTTCTTGTCTGATTGATGTGGCTGGGACTTCCAATACTATGCTAAGTAAAAGTGGCAAGAGTGTGCATCCTTGTCTTGTTCCTGGTCTTAGAGGAAATGCTTTCAGCTTTTCACCATTGAGTATGATGTTAGCGGCGGGTTTGTCATACATGACCTTTATTATGTTGAGGTATGTTCCCTCTATGCCCACTTTCTGGAGAGTTTTTTTCATAAATGGATGTTGAATTTTGTCAAAAGCTTTTTAGATTTTTCTGCATCTATTGAGATGATCATATGGTTTTTATTCTTCAGTTTGTTAACATGGTGTATCACATTGATTGATTTGCAAATATTGAAAAGTCCTTGCATCCCTGTGATAAATCCAACTTGATCATGGTGTGTGATCCACTTAATGTATTGTTGGGTTCGGTTTGCTAATATTTTGTTGAGGATTTTAGCATCTATGTTCATCAGTGATATTGGCCTGTAATTTTCTTTTTTGTGAAACCTTTGTCTAGTTTTGGTATCAGGGTGGTGCTGGCCTCATAGAAGGAGTTTGGAAGCATTCCTTCCTCTGTAATTTTTGGGAATAGTTTGAGAAGGGTAGGTGTTAACTCTTATCTACATATTTGGTAGAATTCACCTGTGAGGCCATCTCTTCCTGGACTTTGTTTTGGGGAGTTTTTTTTTTTTTTTTTAATTAGTGATTCAATTTCTTTACTGGTAATTGTTCTGTTGATATTTCCTATTTCTTCCTGGTTCAGTCTTTGGAGATTGTAAGTTCTAGGAATTTGTCCATTTCTTCCAGGTTGTCCATTTTATTGGCATATAGTTGTTTGTCATAGTCTGACGATTCTTTGTATTTCTGTGGTGTCAGTTGTAACTTCTCCTTTTTCATTTCTGATTTTATTGATTTGGGCCCTCTCTCTTTTTATCTTGATGAATCTGGCTAAAGGTTTATCAATTTTGTTTATCTTCTCAAAAATCAGCTCTTAGTGGGACTTCTTCAGTGATCCACTGGTTGTTCAGTAGTATATTGTTTAACTTCCACGTTTCTGTTTTTTTGTAGTTTTCTTTTCCTTGTAGTTAATTTCCAGTCTTGTGGTTGGAAAAGTTGCTTGATATCATTTTAATTTTCTTAAGTTTAGAGTTTACTGAGACTTGTTTTGTGGCCTGTCATGTAATCTATCCTGGAGACTGTTCTATGTGCAGTGGAACATGGAAATGAAAAGAATGTGTATTTTGCTGCTTTTTCATGGACTGTTCTATCATCTTTCATCTATCTATCTATCTATCAAGTCTATATGGTCTAATGTGTCATTTAAGGCCAGTGTTCTTATTGATTTTCTTTCTGGATGATCTATCCATTGATGTAAGTGGGGTGTTAAAGTCTCCTACTATTGTTGTGTTACCATCAATTTCTCCTTTTATGTCTGTTAATATTTGCTTTGTGTATCTAGGTGCTCCTATGTTGGGTGCATATGTATTTATAATTGTTATATCTTCTTTTTGGATTGATCCCCTGATCAGTATGTAATGTCCTTCTTTGTCTCTTGTAATAGTCTTTGTTTTAAAGTCTGTTTTGTCACATATAAGAATTGCTAACCCTCTTTCTTTTGATTTCCATTTGCATGAAATACTTTTTTCCACCCACTCACTTTCAGTTGTATGTGTCTTTTAATCTGAAGTGAGTCCCTTATAGGCAGCATATATATGGGTCTTATTTTTGTATCCATTCAGCCACTCTATGTCTTTTGACTGGAGCATTTAGTCCTTTTACATTTAAAGTAATTATTGATATTTATGTTCTTATTGTCACTTTGTTAATTGGTTTTTGATTATTTTTGTAGTTCTTTCATCTTCCTTTTTTCTTCTTCTGTTATCTTCCCTTGTGATTTGATGACTATCTTTAGTGTTATGTTTCAATTCTTTATGGGTTTTTTTCTGTGTGTATCTATTACAGATTTTTGTTTTGTGGTTACCATGACGTTTATATATAGCAATCTCTATATATATGTGATTGCTTTAAGTTGCTGATCTCTTAATTTCAATTGCATTTTAACAGCCCTGCATTTGTATTCTCCTGCTCTCATGATTACTCTTTTTGATGTCATGTTTTACATCTAATTGTTTTGTGTTTCAACTGTTTATTGTGAATAGATGATTTTACTAATTTTTTCTTTTAACTTTTCTGCTAGCTTTGTGCATGGATGATTGACTACCTTTATTGTATATTTGCCTTTACTGATGAGCTTTTTCCTTTTGCAATTTTCTAATTATGGTTTTGTTTTTTTTTTCTTAGAGAAGTTCCTTTAACATATCTTGTTAAGCTGGTTTGGTGTTGCTAAATTATTTTATCTTTTGCTTGTCTGTAAAACTTTTGAGCTCTCCCTCCAATCCAAATGAGAGCCTTGCTGTGTAGAGTATTCTTGGTTGTAGGTTTTTCCTTTCATCACTTTAAATATATTGTGCCACTTCCTTCTTGCCTGCAGTTTCTGCTGAAAAGTCAGCTCATAGCTGTATGGGAGTTCCCTTGTATGTAACTTGTTGCTTTTCCCCTGCTGCTTTGAATATTCTCTCTTTATCTTTAATTTTTGCCATTTTAATTTACAGTGTGTCTTTGTGTGGTTCTCTTTGTGTTGATCCTCTTTGGGACTCTCTTTGCTTTCTGGATTTGGATGTCTCTTCCTTTCTCATATTAGGGAAGTTTCCAGCTATTGTGTTTCCAAATATGTTCTCAGCACCTTTCTCTCTCTCTTCTCCTGGGATCCCTATAATGTGAATATTAGTGTGCTAGAAGTTGTTCCAGACATCTCTTAAACTTTCCTTATTTCTTTCTATTCTTTTTTCTTTTTTTTCTGTTCAACATCAGTGATTTCCACTACTCTGTCTTCCAGCTTGCTTGTCCATTTCTCTGTATCATTTAGTTTACTGCTGATTTCTTCTAGTGTAATTTTTATTTCAGTTATTGTATTCTTCATTTCTGTCTGGTTGTTCTTTCTATTTTCTAACTCTTTGTTAAAAACTTCTAACTCCTCACTCTGTGGTCCATTCTTCTCCTGAGTTCTTTGATCATCTTTACAATCATTACCCTGTACTCTTTCTTGGGTAGATTGCCTATCTCTCCTTCACTTAGTTCTTCTTCTGTGGCTTTGTCTTGTTCTTTCATTTGGAACGTGTTCCTCTGTCACCTCATTTTGCCTAACTTGCTGTTTTTATTTTTATGTATCTGGTAGGTTGGTTATGTTTCTCAACCTTGTAGAAGTGGCCTTTTGTAGGGGATGTCCTATGCATCCCAGGAGTTCACTCCCCTCTCATCACCAGATCTATATTCTCCCTATGTGGGCTGTGTGGGTCCTTTTGTTGTGGTGGGCTGACTACTGTGGGCAGTCTGGTAGGCTTAGTTAGCCCTCAGTCTATTTGATTCCATTTTCTTTTCCACTGTGAACAATGCTGCAACAAATGCCCTAGAATATATGTCCTTATGTCTAGTGATTTTATTTCTATAGGATGGATTTCCAGAAGTGGGATTGTTAGGTCAAAGAGCATAAGCGTTTTCAATTTTAGTGATAGCACTAGATGGCTATCAAAAATTGTTGTGATACTTTACATTTCAACCAGCAATGTAGGAGAATACTGTTTCTCTATGTCCATATCAGGAGTAAGAGTTTCAGCTTTTGATTTTTTTGCTCATCAGAAAGGGATACAGTGATTTTTAGTTATTATGTAACATTTATTTCCATGCCTGATAGTGAGTTTGAACATCTTATCATGTTGCTGGCCATTTGGATTTGCTCCTCTGTGGATTTTTTAAATTAATTTGATTTGTCCACTTTTCTGTGATGACTGTCATTTTCTTATGACATTTGTGAGCTCTGTTTCCATATTTTGAGTATTAATTTTATATCATACACATTAGAAATATTTTTCCTTGGGCTACTGTTTACTATTTTTTTTTGTGGGATCTTTTACTGTTCAAATAGCTCATGTTTTTTTTGCAATTTTTCATGACCATATATACCTATTTTTTCTTTTATAGCTTCTATATCCTCAATCTTAGATAAGAATGTGTTCTTTGTCCTTATTCCATATATATTGTGTTTTAATATGCTCAGGCTGCACAACAAAATACCAGAGACTGGATGGCTTAAACAACAGAAATTTATTTCTCATGGCTCTGGAAGCTAGGAAGTCCAAGATCAAGGTGCCAGCAAATTTAGTTTCTGGTTAGGGCTTTCTTCCTGGCTTGTAAACTTTATTATCCAATTAAAATTTTAATTATCTAGTTAAAAATTAATTATCCAATTAAACAATAACCATTGGTATTCAAAATGGAACTACATGAGCTTTATATATTGATTTTTGGAGAAGTGGTACTTTTATGAAATCAACTCTTTATTTATTTTATATTTCCCTTCTTATTTCTTGTGCTTTCTTATGAAATGTACCTTATAAAAACCTGTTAATCCTTAGATCCTCTGAAATAGTACTGCAGTCTCTTGTCTGCAAAAATTCTTCTTATCCCTGCATCATAGAGACACCCCTATTAAGAGATGGTATTGGTTATGTGGCTTGCATTTACCCGTAGAATATGGTGGAAGTGACACACTGTGACTGCCAACCTTAAACTTTAGGAGCCCTGTCAACTTCTGTTTTTTCTCCTTTGGAAGCCAGCTGCCATTTAAAGGAGCTTGGGCTGGACCACAGAAGGGACAGAGACCATGTAAACAGAGGGAGGCTTAGTCAGACCCCAGCCTTGCCAGCTATCCCAGTTAGGGCACCAGACATGTGAGTGAAGCTGTTTTACTAATTTTTTTTTTTTTTTTTCGGTACGCGAGCCTCTCACTGTTGTGGCCTCTCCCGTTGCGGAGCCCAGGCTCCGGACGCGCAGGCTTAGTGGCCATGGCTCGCAGGCCCAGCCGCTCCGCGGCATGTGGGATCTTCCCGGACCAGGGCATGAACCCGTGTCCCCTGCATCGGCAGGCGGACTCTCAACAACTGTGCCACCAGGGAAGCCCGAGTGAAGCTGTTTTAGATGTTACCAGTCCCAGCCATTCTTTTAGCTAAACACAGACTCTTGAGTGACCCCAGCCAACACCACAGAGAGCAGAAGAAGCTCCAGCTGAGCCCAGGCAACAAGTACAATCATAAGAAAATCTTAAACTTTTGTTTTAAGACACTAACTTTTGGGTAGCTTGTTATGAATCAATACATAACTGAAACACAAAAGACTGTCTGAATGTATATCACAGTTAAAAACATACATACACACACAATGAAACAAACACTTGGTACTACCATCTTGCCTAGCAATAAACATTATTAAGTAGTTACTTAATGCTCCTTGATCACATCCTCCTCCTTCCCTGCAAGAGATAGCCACAGTCCTGAATTTTCAGTTAATCTTTCCCTTGCTTTTGATTTTACCACCTATGTATGCACCTGAAAGTAAGATTTAGTTTTGATGTTTATATAAATGGAATTATACAGTATATATGCTTTGTCACTTTTTTTGCTTAACATTTTGTTTTTATGATTTATCCAAATGGATGTATTAGCTGTAGTTCATTCATTTTCAATGCTGTATTGCATTCTGTTGGTAACATTTGGATTGTTCTAATATTTTGCTCCCATGCTATGAATATTTGTTTTGAATTATATTTCAAAAATTTTAATTTAGCTGTAATTTTTATCAAGGTAAAAATATTGATAAATTTTATCAATTTTAAACATGCACATAGTTTAAAGGGTAAATAGATACACAAAGCTTTTTATAAAAAAGAGCAGTTTTTTCCTTTCCAGTTCCACCTTATCTTTTTTCTTAATTCTCAGAGCCATCCACTTTCAAATTTTAACTTATTATTTTGTTCTTTTTCTCCACAGGTCTAAATAACATGCACATAGTGCTACTTGATTTTTTGAGAATTTAGTTCTTTTTCATGTGAACCCTCTCACCCCAAAGCACATGTTGTGTTCCCATTCCTCATCCTTCCACATCTTGTAATTTTTTCTAGATGAATATTATAATGACATAAGTACTTTCACAGTTGTTTATGTGGCCTTTCTTGTACTTTTTTTTTTTTTTATTGCGGTATGCGGGCCTCTCACTGCTGTGGCCTCTCTAGCTGTGGAGCACAGGCTCCGGACGCGCAGGCTCAGCGGCCATGGCTCACGGGCCCAGCCGCTCCGCGGCATGTGGGATCTTCCCAGACCGGGGCATGAACCCGTGTCCCCTGCATCGGCAGGTGGACTCTCAACCACTGTGCCACCAGGGAAGCCCTTCTTGTACTTTTTGTGTTCTGTATGGTTAAGATTTTTTTTTTCCTTTTTATGTGCTTCATTTTTTATGTATTTGTCACTAATTGAAACCAAACCCACCCTGTCCCCCTTGGTGAATATCTGATCTCCATGTATTCAACCACATTCTTGTTCCAAAAATCCCATTATCTGGACAATATCTTTCCAGTTGTCTTCTGTCCTGCTCTAACTGGGACTGGTTGCTTGCCTAGCTGGGTCTACACCTGCTGTCTTGATAGCTTCCCTCCAGTTACCTAGCAGTTTCCCTTGACTTTTTGCCTGGGTCCCATGTCTTCTCTTTCTCACATCAATCAATCCTTTGTGCTCTTGGCTCATATTTCTCAGCAATTATTGCAGAAAGGGTACACAAAGGGTAAATTATTTTGAGATTTTTGCATATAAAATATCTTTGTTTTACTTTCACATTTAGTTAATATGACTTAAAAAAGAGAATTTTAGGTTGAAGTCATTTTCTTTCAAAATTTTGAGGGAACTCCTCCATTGTCTTTAGCTTTTAGCTGAGAATCCCGATGACATTCTGATTGTTATTACTTTGTAAGTAACTCGTTTCCCACCTCCCCACCCCCACCCCAAGCATCTTCTCTTTGTCCTCAGTGTCCTGAATTTTGTGCCTTATTGTGGCTCTATTATCATGTATTACTCTGGGTGTTTGGTTGGCCCATTCAGTCTAGAAAATATGTTCTTCACTTCTGGGAAATTTTCTTGACCCTTTTCATTGATAATTTTCTGTTTATCAGAATAAACTGGAATTCCTTTACATGGATATCAGCTTCCTAAACTCATCTTCTAATTTTATTATCTTTCTCTGCTGTTTTCCATCTTTGTCATTTTGCTTTACTTTCTGGAAGAGTTCTTCAACAATATCTTCCAAATTTAATATTCAAATTTTCAATTCTACAGTTATATTTTTAATACCCAGAAACATTTTATTGTTCCCCCCAAATTACTTTTTGTAGTTTCCTATTCTTACTTCATGATTACTCTAACTTTCAAAAACCTCTTGGGACTTCCCTGGTTGCTCAGTGGGTAAGATTCTGTGCTCCCAATGCAGGGGGCCGGGGTTTGATCTGTGGTTTGGGAACAGATCCCACATGCATGCCTCAACTAAGAGCCTGCATGCTGCAACTAAGAAGCCCAGATACTGCAACTAAAGATCCCACACGCCGCAACAAAGATCCCAGGTACCGCAACTAAGACCCAATGCAGCCGAAATAAAAAAAAAAAAAAAAAAAAAAAAAGTCTCTCTGAGGTTATCAATGATAGCATTATGTTTCAAGTGTTTTTCTCCCTGCATAGCTTTCTGTTTCTTCCACATTGCTTTTTAAGAAAATCTGTTTGTTTTAGTCTGTCTTTCATAATAGGTGATTTCCTCAAAAATCTAGTGATGCTTGGTTGTCTGCTGGATTAAAAAGGGAATTTAAAGCCCCACTGTGTGGGTAGGACTTGCTAACTTTGGTTTTCACTATAGGATAATATGAGTGGACTGTTGCACTGCCAGTGTCTTTAGATATTTCCTCTTGGGTTGAGGATATTCTTCAGAAAAATATCCTATGGTCTCTTTCTTGGGGATATAGGCCTGTATCCTAGTTTTCTTAATTCAGTGCTTCTCAACTTTTTTTAAGTCACAACGTACATAATTTTCTATCATAAACTGGTGAAAAATCAATGAAGCTGTTGTACCCGGAGTGACTGCTCTGGGGGCTGTAGCTGCCCAGACCCCCTGTGGCCATTCCATGTGCCTGTGAGCTTATTAAGAATTCTTTCTCTCTCTTTTTAAAAAAATGTATTCCCCCCCCCACCCGCCCCCTGACTCCACCTAGAGCCAAGGCCCAGGCAGGCACATAACTGTCCTGGGTCATCCAGGAGGGTGTCATCCTTTTATGCAGGCATGTCTAATATGACCCCCACCCTGCTTTTCCCCCAGGCTTTCATCCCCCTCTTCCCCTCAACCCCCATGTGCCTTAGGCCCCAGGGATCGGCAGATATCTGGTAAACCCCAGCTCCAGTGCTTTCTTAACCCTCTGGATATGCCTTTTCTAATCCTTCTAGTCTCTGGGGAATTCTCTTCCTTTCCCACCAGCTCGGATGCATCTTTTAAAAATCCACCCTTTTAATGATACGCTGTATGGAGATATTTTGCTGAGTATCTTGCTGGCCATGTGGCTGGAAAAAGAATTCCTGACCACCAGTTGACATTGAGGTTTGGAGATGACAGGCACCTCTCTCAGGGTCACACAGTGGGATCCTGCAGGAAAAGGGCTGCTTATTTTGATGTGACCAACTTTTGTTCAGTTTCTCTAAGTGTGCTATACTCAACAGATGCTGTGGGACACAAAGGTAGGTACAATCAATCAGTCTCTTTTTTCAAGGAAGCTTGCACTCTAACAAGTGAGAAAACTGGGGTGCAAGAAGAGGTGTGTAGAAGGATGTGCTGAGTGGAAGAGGTCAGCTCTAAATTGCTCCAGCAAGTTGAGGTATGGATGGCTGTCTCTCAGGAGATGGCTTTGCCTGTGTCTGGGCAGTTCTCAGTGTGAGGGAGGCTTTCCTTTATCTGAGCTGAAATCTGCTTCCCCTGATCCCAGCTCTGCCCTCAGGGTCAAGTCTAGCCTTGCAGACTTTGAAGATATTTATAGTTAGCCTGTGGTGGCTTGTTTTTGGCTGCCTCTCAGTTTCTTCTCTGGGAGAATTCCCCAGGTTGTGGGACTAAGTGGGAGACTGGGAGTTAGGGGAAGTTTCTTTCTTTCCCAACATAGCTCTAGATCAGTCTGTGACCAAGGCTGGGTTAGTTGGAGGATCTCCCTCTGGACTGTGAACCTGGAGGGAGTGCTGCAATATGCAGCAATGAGTCATTGATTGCTGAGCAACTGTAGTGGAGATAAGAGTTCAGAGAAGGCAGCGGTGGAACCAGTAGTGCCAACATTGCTGTCCCAACTAGACTGTCCCCTGGGGCTGCATTTGAGACAGGAAAGGGGCAGGGCACAACCTTTAAAAGAATGACATAGCCATGGAGGACACAACATAAACTGGTTAGAACTAACTAGGTCCAAGATGGCAGACGAATTGACTTCCACTAGACCTTGAGCCTCAGTATACGCTCAAGCTAAGTGACATTAGCAAGCTAAATGACACACTCACTGGTGCCACGACAGTTCCAAAGACTATCATAAAAGGCCAAAAAGTGGGTGGAGGGCCCAATTCCTGGACATCCGCGCCCCTTCCCCAAAATAGTTGGAATAATCCTCTCACTCGTTAGCCTATGAAATTACCCAACCCTATAAAAACTGACAATCCCATCCCCTGGGGCATCTTGCCTTCCGAGATGGCCCACACTGTCTATGGAGTGTGCATTTCCCTGAATAAGCCTTTCACTTTACTATGGCTTGCTCTTGAATTCTTTCCTGCATGAAGCCAAGAACCGACACTTGGCGGCAGTCCCAGGGACTCACCCGAGACCTGGAATGTGACCATCTTCTCCAGTCCCACTTTCTTTCCTGCAGCACATTGGCTGCATCACTTGCTGCCCAGTCTCTCTGTTTCAGTCTCTTTTCCAAGCCTAGTTCCCAAGCCTTCCAGTTATTTCTGTTGTTTACCAATAGGTTCTTTCTTGCCTAAGTTAGCCAGAGTTGATTTTTATTATTGCCAAGAACTAAGGCTGATACAAAAAGTATCTTATTCCCCACATCCTCCTTACCACCCCCAAGTCTTCTGTTTTCTAAACCCAACAGTTACTTTCTAGATCCTTCACTATTTAAGTGGTGTCCCTGTAAGCAGGGTTAGAGCTGAGCACTGCTCCAAATGGGGTCTGATCAGGAGCTGGTACATAGGGGACTCTCAGTGACCTTGATCTTTGTACCATAGTGACATGGTCTACTCTACATCCTAAAATGTCACCAATAGGATTGCTATTTCTTCTTCTTAGGGGAAGCCTGAGAAAGTGTGGGCAGAGGGGTATGAAGGTGCTCTTCCTTCTGCATAATGGTATGATTTGAATTTTCACAACTGAAATGCAAGACTTCACATTAAATTTTCTCTTGTTCATTTCGGTCCATTGTTCCATCTGTGAAATAACTTTGAATATTGAATTGTCTTTCATCTTTACATCTCCCAAGTTCTGCACTGTGGCCGCCATGCAGTGGCAGGAATGAATGACTTGTTAGACATTAACTATTTGAGGAGAACATCTAGATTGTTTATGCCCACTCTGTCTTCCTTCCACAAGGTTCCTGAGAGAAATGTCCCTGCAAGGAACACTTGCAAATGACAATAAATGCACTTCATCATTGTCTGGGCCTGTGCCCAACACCAGCTACACTTTCTCCCTGAAGCGTGGCATTCTGATACAGGAATATTGGATCATGAGTCTTAGGTAACAAATCATCCTATAATTTTGCAGGCAGTCAAATGAAACTAAAAGGTCTGTAGTTTCGGAACTTTCCTTGTTTATGGGTCAGCCCAAACTGGGGAAGCCCTCCTAGGCAAGTCCTCTTTTAATTCCTTGGTTGTAATGAATGGGAATTTTGAGAACCCAAGTATCTGAGGTTGGTCAAGGGGTTTCACTTACTAACTAAAACTAACACTTTCCCTGTTAGTTTTAATGCCTGGTGTTGCTGCCCTGTCCTTCCCCCCTTCCCTGGGGCTTGCCAGCAATCTGAATGTGCTCTCAGGTTTAAAAAGAGCTCACTCCATAGTGAAGGAGAGGACAGAGGCTTGTCCAGGGCCTGCCCTGAAGCCAGTGTTGTCCCTTGACTGACTATTCCTGGGGGAAGGGGTGAGAATGTTTTGAATTCTTTTATTATGGCCCTCAGGGCAGACGTTAGGGGTTGAAGATGACATCCAAACACAACCTTCTTTTATTTTTATTTGAAACACTGATAGACAAGTTTTCCATGATTTCTTTTTAGAAACATAGCCAGCATGACTTCTAAACAAAAGGGACACTGAGTGGTAGGTTTGCAGATACTTCATGCTTTATGTCTCACTGCACATGTGCAATCGGTTTTTTGGAAGGGTCACAGTGGCCTTGGTGGACCTTATGGAAGAACAATAGACAATGACAACCATTGATCTAAATTTACTTCCCTGGAGAAGGAGAAGACTTTTGCGTGGAAGTGTCAGGGGGAATCAGGCTCTGTGTTGGGGATTTTCCAGAGGGTCTTTCAAAATACAACTTGTTTCACTTAAGGAAATATGTCTCCGTTTGGCATGTGTTTTATTTTCTGTAATTTATCAATCATTATTTCTGGTGAATCTGATGACACTCTGGACATTTATTCTAAAATTACAAGGTGCAAGATATTTGATCCTAAAGAGAAACTCAGGTAGAGTAGTAGGAGCTTTCTGGCTCTCTTCTATTATGTGTTTATGGACCTAGGCTGTTTGTTGGCACTGGAGATATCATCCGGGTACCTGGCCACAGGCAAGGGCTCATGATTTGGGCTAATTGTCATGACAAAGCTTGTCATGACAAAGGCTAATTGTGGAACCCACATTCTTGGAAACAGTGATTGGTTTCATCTGTGAGGACTGAAGTATGGTCAGAGCCTGGGATTTGTCTATGGACACTGGGAGAGAGAAATCTTCTCTCTCCTTGAGTTTGCTTGGCTGGGGGGAGGGGAGGTGTGATAGAGCCTCTGGTGGTCACCTTCCTTGTCATGTGGAGAGGGTCTTTGAAGAATGAAGGCTAGAGGCTGTCTATTTTTTTTAACATCTTTATTGGAGTATAATTGCTTTACATTGTTGTGTTAGTTTCTGCTGTATAACAAAGTGAATCAGCTGTACGTATACCTATATCCCCATATCCTCTACCTCTTGCGTCTCCCTCTCACCCTCCCTATAGCACTCCTCTAGGTGGTTGCAAAGCACAGAGCTAATCTCCCTGTGCTATGCAGCTGCTTCCCACTAGCTGTCCATGCCACTCTCTCACTTTGTCCAAGCTTATGCTTCCCCCTCCCTGTGTCCTCAAGTCCATTCTCTACATCTGCATCTTTATTCCTATCCTGACCCTAGGTTCTTCAGAACCATTTTTTTTTCTTTTTAGATTCCATATATATGTGTTATCATACGGTATTTGTTTTACTCTTTCTGACTTACTTCACTCTGTATGACAGACTCTAGGTCCATCCACCTCACTACAAATAATTCAATTTCGTTTCTTTTTATGGTTGAGTAATATTCCATTGTATATATGTGCCACATCTTCTTTATCCATTCATCTGTTGATGGACATTTAGGTTACTTCCACATCTTGGCTGTTCTAAATAGAGCTCAATGAACATTGTGGTACATGACTCTTTTGAATTATGGTTTTCTCAGGGTATATGCCCAGTAGTGAGATTGCTGGGTTGTATGGTAGTTCTATTTTTAGTTTCTTAAGGAACCTCCATATTGTTCTCCATAGTGGCTGTATCAATTTACATTCCCACCAACAGTGCAAGAGGGTTCCCTTTTCTCCACACCCTCTCCAGCATTTATGGTTTGTAGATTTTTTGATGATGGCCATTCTGACTGGTGTGAGGTGATACCTTTGCATTTCTATAATGATTAGTGATATTGCACATCCTTTCATGTGTTTGTTGGCAATCTGTATATCTTCTCTGGAGAAATGTCTATTTAGGTCTTCTGTCCATTTTTGGATTTGGTTGTTTGTTTGTTTTTTTGATATTGAGCTGCATGAACTGCTTGTATATTTTGGAGATTAATCCTTTGTCAGTTGCTTCATTTGAAAATATTTTCTCCTATTCTGAGGGCTGTGTTTTTGTCTTGCTTATGGTTTCCTTTGCTGTGCAAAAGTTTTTAAGTTTCATTAGGTCCCATTTTTTAATTTTTGTTTTTATTTCCATTTCTCTAGGAGGTGGGTCAAAAAGGATCTTGCTGTGATTTATGTCAAAGAGTGTTCTGCCCATATTTTCCTCTAAGGGTTTTACAGTGTCTGGCCTTACATTTAGGTCTTTAATCCATTTTGAGTTTATTTTTGTGTATAGTGTTAGGGAGTGTTCTAATTTCATTCTTTTCCATGTAGCTGTCCAGTTTTCCCAGCACCACTTATTGAGCAGGCTGTCTTTTCTCCATTGTATACTCTTACCTCCTTTATCAAAGATAGGTGATCATATGTGCATGGGTTTATCTCTGGACTTTCTATCCTGTTCCACTGATCTATATTTCTATTTTTGTGCCAGTACCATACTATCTTGATTACTGTAGCTTTGTAGTATAGTCTGAAGTCAGGGAGCCTGATTCCTCCAGTTCTGTTTTTCTTCTCAAGATTGCTTTGGCTACCCAGGGTGTTTTGTGTTTCCATGCAGATTGTGAAATTTTTTATTCTAGTTCTGTGAAAAATGCCAGTGGTAGTTTGATAGGGATTGCACTGAATCTGTAGATTGCTTCGGGTAGTAGAGTCATTTTCACAATGTTGATTCTTCCAGTCCAAGAACATGGTATATATCGCCATCTGTTCATATCATCTTTAATTTCTTTCATCAGTGTCTTATAGTTTTCTGTATACTGGATTTTTTGTCTCCTTAGGTAGGTTTATTCCTAGGTATTTTATTCTTTTTGTTGCAATGGTAAATGGGAGTGTTTCCTTAATTTCTCTTTCAGATTTTTCATCATTAGTGTATAAGAGTGCAAGAGATTTCTGTGCATTACTTTTGTAGCCTGCTACATTACCACATTCATTGTTTAGCTCTAGTAAACATCATTAGGATGATAACATCTTTAGGATTCTCTATATATAGTTTCATGTCATCTGCAAACAGTGACAGTTTTACTTCTTATTTTCCGATTTGGATTCCTTTTATTTCTTTTTCTTCTCTGATTGCTGTGACTAAAACTTCCAAACTATGTTGAATAATAGCAATGAGAATGGACAACCTTGTCTTGTTTCTGATATTAGAGGGAATGGTTTCAGTTTTTCACCATTGATGATGTTGGCTGTGGGTTTTTCATATATGGTCTTTATTATGTTGAGGTAAGTTCCCTCTATGCCTACTTTCTGGAGGGTTTTTATCACAAATGGGTGTTGAATTTTGTCAGAAGATTCTTCTACATCTATTGAGATTATCATATGGTTTTTATCTTTCAGTTTGTTAATATGGTGTATCATATTGATTGATTTGCATATATTGAAGAAACCTTGCATTCCTGGGATAAAACCCACTTCCTCATGAGGTATTATCCATTTAATCTGCTGTTGGATTCTGTTTGTTAGTATTTTGTTGAGGATTTTTGCATCTATGTTCATCAGAGATATTGGTAGTTTTCTTTTTCTGTGACATCTTTGTTGGGATTTGGTATCAGGGTGATGGTGGCCTTGTAGAATGAGTTTAGGAGTGTTCCTCCCTTTGCAATATTTTGGAAGGGTTTGAGAGGAATAGATGTTAGCTCTTCTCTAAATGTTTGATAGAATTCTTCTGTGAAGCCATCTGGTCCTGGGCTTTTGTTAGTTGGAAGTTGTTTAATCACAGTCTCAATTTCAGTGTTTGTGATTGGTTTGTTTATATTTTTTATTTCTTCCAGGTTCAGGCTCAGAAGGTAGTGCTTTTCTAAGAATTTGTCCATTTCTTCCAGATTGTCTATTTTATTGGCATATAGTTGCTTGTAGTAATCTCTCATGATCCTTTGTATTTCTGCAGTGTCAGTTGTTACTTCTCCTGTTTCATTTCTAATTCTATTGATTTGAGTCTTCTCCCTTTTTTTCTTGATGAGTGTGGCTAATGGTTTATCAATTTTGTTTATCTTCTGAAAGAACCAGCTTTTAGTTTTATTGATCTTTGCTATGTTTCCTTCATTTCTTTTTCATTTATTTATGATCTGATTTTTATGATTTCTTTCCTTCTGCTAACTTTGGGGGTTTTTTGTTCTTTTTTCTCTAATTGCTTTAGGTTTAAAGTTAGGTTGTTTATTTGAGATGTTTCTTGTTTCTTGAAGTAGGATTGTACTGCTATAAACTTCCCTCTTAGAACTGTTTTTGCTGCATCCCATAGGTTTTGGGTCGTCGCGTTTTCGTTGTCATTTGTTTCTAGGTATTTTTTGATTTCCTCTTTCATTTCTTCAGTGATCTATTGGTTATTAAGTAGTGTATTGTTTAGGCTCCATGTGTTTGTATTTTTTACCGTTCTTTTCCTGTAATTGATATCTAGTCTCATAGTGTTGTGTTCGGAAACGATACTTGATATGACTTCAATTTTCTTAAATTTACCAAGACTTGATTTGTGACCCAAGATATGATGTATACTATAGAATGTTCCATGAGAACTTGAGAAGAAAGTGTATTCTGTTGTTTTGGATGGAATGTCCTATAAATATCAATTAAGTCCATCATGTTTAATGTGTCACTTAAAGCTTGTGTTTCCTTATTTATTTTCATTTTGGATGATCTGTCCATTGGTGAATGTGGGGTGTTAACGTCCCCTACTATGATTGTGTTACTGTCAATTTCCCCTTTTATGGCTGTTAGCATTTGCCTTATGTATTGAGGTGCTCCTATGTTGGGTGCATAAATATTTACAATTGTTTTATCTTCTTCTTGGATTGATATCTTGATCATTATGTAGTTTCCTTTTTGTCTCTTGTAACATTCTCTATTTTAAAGTCTATTTTTTCTGATGTGAGAATTGCTACTCCAGCTTTCTTTTGTTTTCCACTTGCATGGAATATCTTTTTCCATCCCCTCACTTTCAGTCTGTATGTTTCCCTAGGTCTGAAGTGGGTCTCTTGTAGGTAGCATATATACTGGTCTTGTTTTTGTATCAATTTATACAGTCTATGTCTTTTGATTGGAGCATTTAATCCATTTACATTTAAGGTAGTTATCGATATGTATGTATTACCATTTTCTTAATTGATTTGTGTTTGTTATTGTAGGTCTTTTCCTTCTTTTGTGTTTTCTGCCTAGAAAAGTTCCTTTAGCATTTGTTGTAAAGCTGGTTTGGTGGTGCTGAATTCTCTTAGATTTTGCTTGTCTGTAAAGGTTTAAATTTCTCCATCAAATCTGAATGAGATCCCTGCTGGGTAGAGTAATCTTGGTTGTAGGTTTTTGCCTTTCATCAGTTTAAATATGTCCTGCCACTCCCTTCTGGCTTGCAGAGTTTCTGCTGAAAGATCAGCTGTTAAGCTTATGGGGATTCCCTTGTATATTATTTGTTGTTTTTCCCTTGCTGCTTTTAATATTTTTTCTTTGTATTTAATTTTTGATAGTTTGATTAATATGTGTCTTGGCATGTTTCTCCTTGGATTTATCCTGTATGGGACTCTCTGAGCTTCCTGTACTTGATTGACTATTTCCTTTCCCATATTAGGGACGTTTTCAACTATAATTTCTTCAAATATTTTCTCAGTCCCTTTCTTTTTCTCTTCTTCTTCTGGGACCCCCATAATTCGAATGTTGTTTCATTTAATGCTGTTTCAGAGGTCTCTGAGACTGTCCACAATTCTTTTCATTCTTTTTTCTTTATTCTGCTCTGCAGTAGTTATTTCCACTATTTTATCTTCCAGGTCACTTATCCATTTTTCTCCCTCAGTTATTCTGCTATTGATTCCTTCTAGAGAATTTTTAATTTCATTTATTGTGTTGTTCATCATTGTTTGTTTGCTCTTTAGTTCTTCTAGGTCCTTGTTAAATGTTTCTTGTATTTTCTCAATTCTTTTTCCAAGATTTTGGATCATCTTTACTCTCATTACTCTGAATTGTTTTTCAGGTAGACTGCCTGTTTCCTCTCATTTGTTTGGTCTTGTGGGTTTTTACTTTGCTCTTTCATCTGCTGTGTATTCCTCTGTCTTCTCATTTTGCTTAACTTACTGTATTTGGCATCTCCTTTTCTCAGGCTGCATGCTCGTAGTTACTGGTATTTTTTGTGTCTGTCCCCAGTTGGTAAGTTTGGTTCAGTGGGTTGTGTAGGCTTCCGGTTGGAGGGGACTGATGCCTGTATTCCACTGGATGAGGCTGGATCTTGTCTTTCTGGTGGTCAGGACTGCGTCCGGTGGTGTGTTTTGCGGTGTCTGTGAACTTATTATGATTTTAGGCACCCTCTCTGCTAATGTGTTCCTGTCTTGCTAGTTGTTTGGTATGGAGTGTCCAGTACTGGATCTTGTTGCTCGTTGGGTGGAGCTGCGTCTTAGCGTTGAGAGGGAGATCTATGGGAGAGCTCTCGCTGATTAATATTATGTTAGGCTGGGAGGTCTCTGGTGGTCCAATGTCCTGAACTCAGCTCTCCCACCTCAGAGGCTCAGGCCTGACACTGGCTTGAGCACCAAGACCCTGTCAGCCACATGGCTTGTGGCAGGTAAAGTAATGGTCCCCCAAAGACACGGACATCCAAATCCCTGGAGCTGCTTGGCTGATGTGCAGTGATGGGGACCCGGGGCTGCTGGAGGCTCAGGGCGGTAGCCTGCAGCACACAGGGTGGCCTGGTGTCCTCAGGGTCAGAGCTGGGAAATCTGTGCCACCTGCACTGCCCAGTGTGCCAGGGACTTTGCCTCCTAGACGCTGTCTTGATGAGACAGATCAAGAGAGAGCAAAAGTGAGGGAAAAGACAAAACGAGGGAAGTAGTAAGATGGAGACAGATAGGCAAGTCCTGGCTGTTTATTATCATTAATTTCAAAACATATATATTATATATATATTATGAAAGTAATATTTGTTTATTATAACAAACATGAAAATCCAGAAAATCCAAAAGAGAAAAATAACAAAATAATAAAACAATGTAATCCCTGCATCATAGAAAAATACTGTTAATGTATGTTTATTTGGGCTTGTCATTTTTTCTATACATATTTATGTATCCACGTATGTATCTTAAAATCCATCTATGTATTTTAAAGTCCACTTTCAACATTAGGAGAGAAATCACCATCTCACGAGTTTTCTGTCACTTTCATGGCCTCAGCTAGTTCTTTCTTTGTACTCAGACAGAAGTACTGAGAAGCCACACCACTTTTTTTTTTTGTAATTAATTTTTATTGGAGAATAGTTGATTTACAATGTTGTGTTAGTTTCTCCTGTACAGCAAAGTGAATCAGTTATACACATACATATATCTGAAACCGTGCACCTCAGATTGGGACTTGAACCCATGCACCCGGGACTTGAGCCTGGCCAAAACCCAGATTGGGACTTGAATCCACGCAGCTGGGACTCGAATCCAGCCCAAACCCACGGTCTTCCAACTGAGATCACACATCTGAGTGGGAAAATCAGGAAGCAGACAGGCTGGAGGCAGGCAATAGACAAGGTCCTGGTATCAGGACTTAATGAAGCTCAGGTTCTTGATGTCTCATCACAGAAAGAATTCAGTGAGAGAAAAAGTGACAGGTAAGAAGTGGATTTATTTAGAGAGAAACACACTCCACAGACAGAGTGTGGGCCATCTCAGAAGGTAAGAAAGGCACCAGCGTATGGGGTTGTCAGTTTTTATAGCGGAGGGTAATTTCATAGGCTAATGAGTGGAAGGAGTATTCCAGCTATTTTAGGAAGGGGCGGGGATTTCCAGGAATTGGGCCACCGTCCACTTTTTGATCCTTATGGTTGGTCTTGGAACTGTCATGGCACCTATAGGTGTGTCATTTAGCTTGCTGATATGAGTGTATACTTAGGCTCAAGGTCTCACGGAAGTCGACTTGTCTGCCATCTTGGACCCATTTGGTTCTATTCAGTTTATGTCGTGTCCTTGGGCTCTGTCATTCTTTCAAAAGTTGTGCCTGGCTTCCTTCCCTCCTGTTTCATAACCACTCTTTTTTATTTTATTTATTTATTTTTGGCTGTGTTGGGTCTTCGTTGCTGCATGTGGGCTTTCTCTAGTTGCGGCGAGAGGGGGCTACTCTTCATTGCAGTGCGTGGACTTCTCATTGCAGTGGTTTCTCTCGTTGTGGAGCACAGGCTCTAGGTGCGTGGGCTTCAGTAGTTGCAGCACATGGGCTCAATAGCTGTGGCTCATGGACTCTAGAGCACAGGCTCAGTAGTTGTGGCACACGGGCTTAGTTGCTCCACAGCATGTGAGATCTTCCCGGACCAGGGATCAAATCCGTGTGCCCTGCATTGGCAGGCAGATTCTCAATGACTGCACCACCAGGGAAGCCCTCCACTCTTTTTTAGATTCTTTTACCATATAGGTCATTACAGAGTATGTTGCCACACCACTTCTACTTGTTAATGTTTCTCTTTCCTAACTTAAAATTGTCAGAGATAAGGCAATACTTAGCAGCACGTGATTGCTTATGGAGGCTCCTCCCGTATCCCCACCAGCCAGCTTGGTGCATCTGGCTCTATGATGTCTATTAGGGGAGGAAATTCCAGGCCCTTCCCTTGATCTGGCCGTGTGCCTGCGTGTTTGCCTGCGTGCGTGCATGCCTGTGTGTATGAGTGCACGTCTGACACTCCATTTACCCTGCCTGAACTGCCAGGCCTGCTATAGATTTCAATCTGTGTGCATACTTCTGTCCTCTTCGGTGCCACTTCCTGTTCCCCCTGCTTAGGAGTTATGGCTGCAGCCCTTGGGGTGGAACAGATCTGAATTTAAATACTGTTTTTGCCACTAAACTATGTGACTTAGCTTTGGAACTGCTATTGCTCATCTGAGGAATGAATTGATCTAGAAGAGTCAGAGTTGGGCTTCTGTGAAGGAGGTGATAATGCTGTTCCCTCAGGAATCCCAGGGAGGTCCCCCACCCAACCCCACACAAACACCACACAAAATCCCACATTCTCTGTGCTCCAGAGCCTGAAATAAATTTTGTGAAGGACAAACTGTTTTTTCTTCTATAACCAGAGATAAGAGACTCTAGCCCTCTGGGGCCACAGGCTACACTAGCCTGAGGGTCGGTGACTGATAGCAAATCTCATGAAAGTGTGTTTCGATAAGGAGAGAGAGAGAGGGAGAGAGAGAGAGAGGGAGATATCTTGAGGGCTATGAGGCCTGAAAAGAGAGCAGGAGTGGGAAAATCAGGAAGTAGACAGATTGGAGGCAGGCAATAGACAGGGTCCTCCTGGCTTTGCATGTGCTGATGGGTGTTTCATCCTCTTCTGTTTCTCGGACTTGTTTACTGAGCCAGATGCCTTGAGGCATGGGCTTGCCCTGCCTACATTTGTTGTCCTGAGCAGTTTCACTGACCACTCTTTGTACACATTAAAATGGGTGGTGTTAAGTTCTGTGAAGCAATTAGATTTTAAGGAGATGGCCCTGATTGAGATATGCATAAAAAGATGTTCAATGGACCTGGGCCCACAGGGCACCTATCATTTACTCAAAAGTCTTCCAGAAGAGGGTGGAAGTCTCAGGGCCTGAGGCTCCACCCTGGTGACTCGCTGGGGGCTGGGAGGTCGGGCTGAGCTGCTGGGAGTCACAAAAGGCCTATAGTGGATGAAATGGGTGGATACCGTTTCCCAGCACCTGCCACCTGCCTGCTCAGTGAGGGTTAAGGGCTGGCACTGCTCTTTCCTGAAACCTGCCGGATGACACCAGGCGTCAGCTTTGATGAGTATTGAGAGTGGGCTGGGTGTGAGGAGGTAAGTGAATTGAGGAGGATGAGTAACTGGGTAAGAGAGGCAACCTTCCTTTTCTGAAGATTTGGGTTGAGGAAAAAAGCAGGGCAGGTGAAATCAGGAAAAGAACCATCAGCCAGGCTGACTTCTTTCTTTATTCTGAGCAGAGGACTTTGCTGCCAAAGAGGTAGGATAGGATTCAAGGATGGCCAGTGTTCATTCATTTATCCAACAAATAATTACCCATCAGGCACATACTGATGTGTTGAGGATACAGAGAAGATGCAGTCTCTGCTCTCAAGTAACTTGTTGCGCATTTCTACCTCTGTGCCTTTGCTCACACCATTTTCTCTGCCCGGCCTTCTCTCCCTCCTCTCTCCATCTTTTCCAGGGTTTCTCAACTTCAGCACTATTGACATTTTGGGGTGGGTAATTCTTTGTTGCAGGGGCTGTGTTGGGCACTGTAGAACTTTTTAGCAGCATCCTTGGCTTTTTCCCACTAGATGCCAGCCCCTGCCATTGGTTGTGATATCCAGATTGTCTCTAGACATTGCCAGATACCCCTTGGGGGACAATGGAACCACGGATCCATTTGGGGTTTATTCATCTTTTGTGACCTCCCTCAAGCCCCACCTTCTCCCTGAACCTTGCTCTGGCTCCTGCTGCTTCTGAGGACTTCTCCTTTCTTTGGTCTCCTGTACCAGTGATTGGTGCTGCTGAGCAATTTAACACATCATCCTCTACTCCTCTCTGGCCCTGGAGATGTAGATGTCATTCAGGCACCGAGACAAACCTATTACATCTCCGAGAATGAGCTGCTTCAGTTCTGCCAGGGAGCCCCCACTTTCCTCAATTGTCAAATCAAACTCGGTGAAAGGCCAGAAGATGGTTTAACAGATGTGAAAGAACCTGGATTATAAATTTGCTATAAAGCAGTGATTAAGCAATTATTGGAAATTTATAACATGAAGAACATTAAACTCTCAATAATTAGAGATTAATAAGAACCAAAAGTCATTCTCTGAGCCCTTGGGTAGCTGGTACCAGGATTCAAGTCATCCATTCCCTCATACGTGCAATGTTTACTGAGATGTACTATGTGCCTGGCATTGGGTCAGGCACTGGGTGTGCAGAAATAAAGTTTCTGCCGACACCCAGCTCAGTTTGCTGGGGATGAAGGATGTCATAGTCATCAACAGTTGCAGCCACAGCCTGTGGTGAGCTGGTGAGCCCTGAGGGAACTCAGGAAGGAAAAGGATACCTGCCATGTAGCAGCCATCAGACTGCAGCCACTACCCACAGCGAGCGCTGAGGAAACTCAGGACAGGAGAACACAGGATACTGGCCCCAGATAGCTGAGGTACATATCAAAGGAATGATTTCAGTGAGCCCAGACTCTTGCCTCTTCCCATACATAGAAAAGCACTAAATTCCTTGATTTGAGCGGTCTGGTTTTCTTTAATTAACAATAATCTTTTGCCGTTCAGACTACCTGCCCTTTGTTGCAAAGCTCCTATGTATCCTGGCTCCCCCCTCACCTCCTGGAGCAGTTCTCTCAGGGTTACTTGAGATGCAGCCTCCCAGGCTTGAAGACCTAAAAATTCCCGCCAAATAAAACATAACTCTCAACTTTTAGGTTGTGAATAATTTTTCAGTGACAGAGACCAGATAAAGGTGGCAAGTGATGTAACAGAGATATTTCTAAAGTGCTGAAAGAGCACAGAGGGGAGGCACCTGACCTGGAAAGGGAGGTATTAGGAGGCCTTCTTAGAAGAGGTGACCACTAAAACAGTCTTGAAGGACAAATAGGAGATAGAAGAAAAAGGCTGTTTCAGAAGAAGGAAGAACACATGTAAAAGGCACGGAGTTTCAAAGAGCAAGTGTGCTTAAGGAAATTTTTAGCAGTTTTATGCATCTGAGGAGGTCTGTTGACTTAAGGGACTGGGCAGTCTCGTCAGTACCAGACTAGTGAGGGCCTTAAGTGGCCTTATTTCAGTTTTTAAAAAGTCCCTAAAGAAGGCAACGTTTGAACCTAAGAAAATGCATTTAAGCCGTCGGGTTTTCAGCCAGCACGGCGGCAGGCGATTCCCTACACCGCCGAGAAAAGCGGTCTTTGCAGACGGTGACCACCCGGGCTGGCAGGACGGTCGAGACCCCCGCGCTCGAGGCCCCGCTGCCGCCTCCGCCGCTCCCGGTGCCGCCCCGTTCGCCACGGGCTCGCACCGCCGAGCGCCGGCCGTAGGCTCCGGGGGTCTTGAGTCCTTGGTCGCAAGAGCGACTTTGCAGAGGGAGCTGGGCATGGCGGGGACGGGCCTCGGCAGCCCGAGCGCCCTTCCTTCCCGCCCGCTGCCCGCCCCGTGGTTCTGCCCCGCCGGGGTCCCCACCTGCCGGCCTCCCAGCCCCCAGCGAGGGAAGCATCCTTCCCCAGAGCGGTTTCTCAAGCTGGCGGAGTTCTCGGAGTGTTACAGCTTGGAGCGCGGCTCCCGTGTCTGTCCTGATGTCCTCAGTCCACGACAGGCTTAAGCAACTAATATTATTGGTGTCTGTCCTGATGTCCTCAGTCCACGACAGGCTTAAGCAACTAATATTATTGGTTATATTATGAACAAATGACTGAACGGTGTCATCCCCGTTCTCTTTAACCAGAAAGTATTTATCATGTGTCTGCCATTTACATTGCCCTTTGCTAGGCATGTGGCAGCGCGCACTTCCTCTCCTCCGGGAACTTAACGTCGGGAGACAGTTACCGCTGGCAGAGTTCGCCCTCCTTTCTACTGCATCTTCTCGGAGGTGTCTCCAGGAGCTACACAAACCAAACACATGTTGCCATCTACAGTGTGAGTGTTGGAAGGAAAGGTCACTTAAGTGCGCAACAGAGGCTTCAGAGAGGAGGTGGGGCTTGTAGCGGACTTTGGAGGAACAGGCAGCCCTTAGCTGGGTGGACAGAAGGAGGGCTCTTCCTGGTTGGGAGTAGAGTAGGAGGTGAGCGAGTTGAGGGATAATGAGGTATGACCAAGGCGGGGGTGGAGGGGTTCTCTCGTTAGGGGGAAGTGTGTGCTGGCCTGTGAGACCTCCTCTCCTCCAGCAGATACGGTGCTGCCTTTAAATTTCAAGTGACCTCAGTAAGACCACAGGGTGTGACACCTGAAACCTAGAACAAAGACTGAGCCACTGGGGAAATGGCACCTGCCCTGGGTGGGCACAGGAGGTCCAAACTGGGAAGCAGGAAGCTGTCTGGGGTTTTATGGGCAGCTGCATAATAGGAGTGTGACATTTGTCTTCCAGGTGATCCTTTTTATTAAGAAGGCCTATTTAGACACCATTAATGGCTTATTCAAATGCCAGTTATGCAGGGCTGAAGGAAATCTCAGTTTCAATGGGTTCTTAGTTAATAATCAGAGCAGGGTTGGAAGAGAGAGGCTTCCCAAGGAAGGACTGATGTTTCAGAGACGCTTTGAAAAATACTTATATATACCAATGTTTTATTTATCCTAACAGACTTTCTCCCTGAAAAGAACACCCCAACTTCAAAGGAAAGGAGGTGTCAAGTCATTTTAAAAAACACGTTATTTATTTAATTTTTAGGTGCGTTGGGTCTTCGTTGCTGTGCACAGGCTTTCTCTAGTTGCGGCGAGCAGGGGGCTACTCTTTGTTGCAGTGCGCGGGCTTCTCATTGTGGTGGCTTCTCTCGTTGCAGAGCATGGGCTCTAGGAGTGTGGGCTTCAGTAGTTGTGGCATACAGGCTTAGTTGCTTGGTGGCATGTGGGATCTTCCCAGGCCAGGGCTCGAACCTGTATCCCTTGCATTGGCAGGAGGACTCTTAACCACTGCGCCACCAGGGAAGTCCCCGAGTCATTTTTAGATTTAGAAGGTAGCAAGTATTAATGAGAACCTACTGCTGGGGGTGGGGGCTGGGAGTAAGTATCTTCTCACAGCTGGTGTAAAATTGATGGTCTTCTGGTTCGTGTAGGAGGCTATGGCCAGAAGATGGAGAAGACACACCAGGGAGACTGCTGATTGTTCAAGCGCTCTCCTCCCAAACCTCCCCAAAAGATGCCGTTTGAATTTACCTCTTTCTAGTCTCCAACTTGGAGTCTCTTTGGGGTTGCCAAAGTCTTCCTTTAAAGTACAAACACCTGGAACACTCCTTAAAGGAGAGAGGGAAAGGATGACAGGAGATTGGGAAAGGGAGGTAAGAGGGATGGAGATAAGAAGGATTCTGAGGTGTGGGGCATCTTGAAGGAGGGGGATCTGGGAGGGCGTCTGCAGGGAGATACTTGGGTGTGGCAGTAGAAGAGCACTGGATCTTGAGTGACAAGGAGCATTGACATTGACATTGAGCACTGACAAGGAGCTGGGAAGGCGCTAGACACAAACTTTGCCTAGTGTGCAGTCAGTGATTATAAAAAAACAGCATTAGTGGGCTTCCCTGGTGGCGCAGTGGTTGAGAGTCCGCCTGCTGATGCAGGGGATACGGGTTCGTGCCCTGGTCCGGGAAGATCCCACATGCTGCGGAGCGGCTGGGCCTGTGAGCCATGGTAGCTGAGCCTACGCGTCCTGTGCTCCGCAAGAGGAGAGGCCACAAAAGTGAGAGGCCCGTGTACCGCCAAAAACAAACAAACAAAAAAAGTAACCTATAAAAACTATTTACAGATTGGCAAACATTTTCCAACTCACTGTCTCTACTTCCTGTCCCCCACTCTCCCCTAAATCCAAGGCTCTCCAACTTTTGCTCCCACCATGCCAAGCTCTTCCTCCTAAGGTCATCAGGGACCTCCTTGTTGTGGAATCACATGGACAACCTCTCAGAAACAGAAACCACTATTAGCACTCCCTTCTTTAAATCTGTTTTGCTTTGGATTCTGCGGTGCCCACTCTCCTGGTTCTCCTCCCACCTCTCTGGTTACTGCTTCTTGGCCTCTCTAATGCCTTTTTTCTTCTGTTTCAGCTTAAAGGCTGGTTTTCTCTGGGGTCGCTTGTTCATCTTCTCACTCCTTGAGGTCATTTTATTGATTCATGGTTTGAATTATCACCTGCAGTCCAAATCACTTTCCTAAGGCCCAGACCACTATGGCCAACTGCCTCCTGGAAGCCTCTACTAGGATTTTGCTGCAACTTGCTTCTTTTCTGTGTTTCGCTTTTCAGTGAGTGTCACCATCACTTCAGTTGTCCAGGACAGTCATCTTTGATGACTTCCTTTGTCTTATTCCCCTCATGAAATCGATCACTAAGTCTTAATTCTATCTCCCAAAGTGCTTTATTTTTAAAAATTTATTTATTTTTAATTAAGTTGAGGTTTACTCAGAATTATTTACCTGCTGTCTTCACTGATTCTTCTACCTCCCTCTATTCCGCAAACAGAAACAACCCCAGGGACTCGCCAGCTCCCTTTTTCCTCTCCACTCTCTCCATTTGGGTCATTTGCACTTTTCCAGCTTTTTTTGTTCTTTTCCATTATGGTTTGTTACAGGATATCAAATATAGTTCACTGTGCTCTACGGTAGGACCCTGTTGTTTATCCATCCTATATATAATAATTTGCGTCTGCTAATCCCAACTCCCAATCTACCCCTCCTGCCACTTAGCAACCACAAGTCTGTTCTGTACCTCTGTGAGTCTGTTTCTGTTTCATAAATAAGTTCATCTGTGTCATATTTTAGATTCCACATATAAGTGATATCATATGGTATTTGTCTTTCTCTTTCTGACTTACTTCACTTAGTATGATATTCTCCAGGTCCAACAATGTTGTTACAAATGGCATTATTTCATTCTTTTTTATGGCTGAGTAGTATTCCATCACATATATATATATATATATATGTATACATGTATATATATATACACACACATGTCTATATATATACATGTATATATATATGCTACATTTTCTTTATCTATTCATCTGTCCATGGACATTTAGTTTGCTTCTATGTCTTGGCTATTGTAAATAGTGTTGCTATGAACATTGGGGTGCATGTATCTTTTTGAATTATAGTTTTGTCTGGATATATGCCTAGGAGTGGGATTGCTGGATCATATGGTAGCTCTATTTTTAGTTTTTTGAGGGACCTCTGTACTGTTTTCCATAGTGGCTGCACCAATTTACATTCCCACCAACAGTGTTGTATCACAGCTGTTATAGCTAGATTTAGACAGGGTTTCCCTGCCCTGACACTATTCACACTTTGGGCTTGTACGATTCTCCAGGGTGTGCTGTTGTATAACATTTGGCAGCATCCCTAGCCTGTACTCTCTAGATGCCAGTGGCACCCGTCCCCTCCCCCCAACCCGGCTGTGACACTCAAAATTGTCTCCACACATTGCCTATTGTTCTCAGGGGGGAAATGCCATTCATTGACAACTGCTGATCTAGAACAGTCACCTGAGACCAGGAGGTTCCCTTGGGAATGACAGAAGGGGCCTGGGTCCCCGAGCAGTTGGGGGCACATAACTGTGGACAGCCTACCTCTAGACTTATCCACGAGGAGACAGAAATATCCCTCCAGTCATAATTAATTCTAATTAAGTCAATTATCTATTTTCTTTTGAAATACAAACTATTGAAAATAAAGCTCAATAAAATTTATTTGGTTGGCAAGGACAGACAAACAGAATGAAAAAGTATTGTAAAAGGTCATGGTTTAAGAAAGATCAACTCAAATGTTCGGGTTGGTTGATTAATTGGGAGTCTTAGGTGAAAGAGACAGTTATACTTTTTACACGAGCTTAAGCAGAAAAGGTGAGGAAGCTCATAGAATCAAAAGGTGAGGAAGACACGCAGGAGTCAGTGAATTTATAGGGACGTCAGGGACTTGAGCCTTCTAGAGCATACTCTGTGTCTCTCTCTATCTGTTCCTTGTTCTCTCCTACTCCCAGGGGACTTTCTCCACACAGCAGGGAACGTGGCTGCTGACAGCCTTGAACTCACATTTCAGCAGATGCATCATCGTGAAAGAAAGGAGTTCTTTCTCAGCGACTCCAGCAACTGCTGTCATATGACCTCCTGAATCAATCACTGTGGTAAAGTGCAGTGATTGTCCTAACCTGGCTCATGGGCCTCCCTCAGTGGCCAGGGGTTCAAGGTCTGTAACCAGAGGGTCAGGGTTGGGAGGTGGGCACAGACTGGACAAAGACGACAGTCACTTTGCCACTCAGCTCACACACCCTCTTCTTCCCATATACACAATTCCAAAAATGTCCCTGCTTAAGAGAAAACTGCGTTGCTCAGACCTCCTTCCCATGGGAGACATCCAGAAGTCTATTGAATACCCTTCCCCCTCAGGTCTGGATGTACTCCTCGTGACCTCGCGAAGGGATAAATGTGCCACCCACAACACAGCCAATATGTAGCCATTATGGGGAGGAGCAGGAGAACAATAAAAACGTCCACTTAAAAAAGGGGTGGGCTTCCCTGGTGGCGCAGTGGTTGAGAGTCCACCTGCCGATGCAGGGGACACAGGTTCGTGCCCTGGTCCGGGAAGATCCCACATGCCGCAGAGCGACTGGGCCCGTGAGCCATGGCCGCTGAGCCTGCACGTCCGGAGCCTGTGCTCCGCAACGGGAGAGGCCACAACAGGGAGAGGCCTGGGTACCAAAAAAAAAAAAAAAAAAAAAAAAGGGGGGGGAAAGGGAACAGGAGATGATGGCTGCTGGCTGGTGAGTAAGTGGGTACACGTGTTTGTGGACTCACTGCCCTGGCCATGGGTGAGTCCTCCGTCAGCCAATGTGGTCCCCCTGCACTCTGCTTGCTGGACCCTCCATCCAGGGCTCACCTCGGCCACACCTGAGGGGCACTGGGCAGGTTTTGCTGCTGGGGCTAGCCTGCCTTGAGGCCCACTCCCTCCTGGCATGGGCTCTGGGGCCTGAGTTTGCCTTAAGCTTCTGCTTGTCCAGTCTGCAGTGTCTCTGGCAATAAAGCTTAATGAAAATCTCACTGGTTACATTTGAGGGAGCATCATTGACTGGTGGGTCATGATGTTTGAGTCTGGCTCCAGCCTTGCATTACTGTCTCTTAGCCCATACCCCCAGTCCTCAGTTTAATGGCTTTGTCTGGCCTTTGCCTTGGATCCAGGGACAATTTACTTTCTGTCAGGCCATCCCCTAACATTTGTGGGGCTGGAGCAAGAACGCCGTGGTCCCCCCACTTTTACTTTCCACTCAGCTCTGCTCTGCCTCATGCCCTCATGTGGTCAACTCAGTGAGCACATCCAAGCTCTGTTTGCCCCTACCCTTCATCAGCCATCTCTCAGCAGCAAGGGATCAAGGGGTGTGTAACTTGGGAGCGTAGGATCTACTCAGAAGAATAACGAAGGGAAGCGGCCTTCACGGGCCCAGGAAGCAGGCTGTAGGACACTTGGGAAGGACGTTCTGTGATCTGAGGTGCTTGAAGCGTGGTCTAGAAGAGGGTCCCAGGCTCCAGGTGGACATATCCCCTGGGCCAGTGTTATTAGTCCCATGGAGAAGGACGTGGCCAGAGGAAGGTCAGATTAGGACACTTTAAAGCATGGGGTGGGGGTGGGGGGGAATCAGGACAGGACCTTTCTTGCTCAGGTCTATAGCCAGTACTGCCTCTGTCCCCAGGTGGCTCCCTAGTTGTTGACACTCAATCATGGCTAGGAATTCCTAAGCTTTTTTGGCAAGGGATGAATTTATAATAGAAGGTATTTAGCCTGGGGATCAGACTTCCCCATTTCTCTTCATCCTCCCAGATAGCTGTTTGCTACTCAGGACATTAATTTCAGCACAGGGACAGAACTCAGCTAAGGAAGGGACCTCCCAGGGAGCCTGCTGGGTCAGATTTTGGGGAGTGACAAGAAACTGGAGACTGCTGATGAAAATAGCGAATCCCTCTCCCTTCATCTTGTCTCCCAGTCTCCCTCTGATCTACTTCATCGGTAGAAATCAACAGGCAAGGGAGAAATGGGGGTTGCAGAGTCCCAGCCCTGGCATCACAGAGCAGAGTGCAGAAGGGTGCATTTGGAACTGAGAACTAATAGCTCAATAACGTGTACAGGAGGAGGGCACAGTTATTCAACCCCAAGGATCTGTTGCATTTGCTAAAGGCAGAAAGACAATCTCAACAGGCCCGTGCATCCTGCTTTAATGTAAGCCCCTAAAAGTAGCCAGAGTACTCCAATGTGCTAATGTTTTTCTGCCAAAGCCTTTTCTAAAGCTTTCACCATGGGGACAGATGGCTTGGGTCACAACATACATCAGTTAATAGTTTAAGCATGCATCAGATTATCAGATTCCCAGCCTGGGATGGGGATCTATGGGGGTGAGGGTCCTCCCTCAGCTCCCCACCCCATCTTAGCTTATTTCTCCTTCTAGGTATGTCACTTGCAATATTCTGTATCAGTTTTGGTTGTTGGTTGCAACAACAGAAACAGATTCTGACTCACCGAAGTACCAAGTGATTTTAATGGAAAGATATGGGGATAGTTCACTATGTGAAAGTAATAGTAACCTGGCCTCAGGGGGTTGGCTGCGGGGAGAAGCCATGGTGACTCTGAGTATTTCAGAGCCTTTCTCCAGATCACTGTTGTCAGACCCAGCTCCAATTTCCTTCTATCCTGGATGTCTGCTCAGATTTCAAATTCCTGCAGTGCAGAATCTGATTGGCTCAGCTTGGGTCAGGTGGCTATTCCCTGGGCCAATCCCTGTGGCCAGGGGATTGGAGTATATGATAAACCAGGTCTGAGTCCTTTGACTTTCCTGTGCCTGGGAGCAGGGTGTTGAGGCCGGCAGCCCCAAGAGAATCCCATGGATGGGGAAGAAACAGATTTCCTAAAGAAAGGGAGGTGCTGGTACCAGAAGAAGGTGGCAAGTATGTTGGGGAGATGAAAACATCAAATGGCTTTTAGGGCAGGCAAGCTGGGATTTCAAGGTGATCCCTTGAAGAGGGAGTAGGAGAAGAGGAAGTAACCACGTTCTAAACGGCATGGAGGAGGAAAGCTGCTCCTTAACCCACGTGGACCCCATACACTGCCCTGCTGGCATAGGCACACACCTGATTAAACTCCCTGGTCCTCGCCTATTGCCTTTTCCCTCTTTTGTTTTCTACTACCTTTTCTCTTCATGGAGATGTGCTCAATGGGGAATGTGTTTTAATCATGCATTGTCCTTGCTTTCTTTTTATTTGTCTCTCCTCTTTCCCTCCCTTTACATGATCACCGTCTTAGTTCTGGATGACCACCTTCTTGGATTTCCCATCAAAACTAATCTGTCTAGGGCTTCCCTGGTGGTGCAGTGGTTGAGAGTCCGCCTGCCGATGCAGGGGACACGGGTTCGTGCCCCGGTCCGGGAGGATCCCACACGCCGCGGAGCAGCTGGGTCCGTGAGCCATGGCTGCTGAGCCTGCGTGTCCGGAGCCTGTGCTCCGCAACGGGAGAGGCCACAGCAGTGAGAGGCCCGCCTAACGCAAAAACAAACAAACAAACAAAACAACTAATCTGTCTAGAATCTCTTTCCTATAGGATTTGATCTTACCAGCTATTAGGTAGGAAGAGACCAGATAAACTAATTCCACTAGGGCTTTAACATCTGAGGTCTTAATGAGTTGCTGCTGTCACAGCGTAATGCTCTTTTACTGAGACTTCAATGGAGAAATTTCAGGCTCTATGGGAGGGGGCTGCTGGTGCAGGCATCTTAGGGTCTTGGTACCTCTTAGATCATGGAAGCGTTGGCCTGATCCAGTCCAGGTGTGACTGTGCTGATCCTGATGCCAGGTGCATGCATGCCTCTCAGGCACCTAACACTGATCCTCAGACCTCACCTCACGGCCTGGAAAGAAATAATGCTTTGCACCAAATTATAACACAGCATTAAGCACACAAAGTCTGTCTGCATTGGACTGTTTGACCACATGTATTTTAGGGTGACCATCGAAAACGTTATCCGGGCTCCCCTGGTGGCGCAGCAGTTGAGAGTCCGCCTGCCAATGCAGGGGACACGGGTTCGTGCCCCGGTCCGGGAAGATCCCACATGCCGCGGAGCGGCTGGGCCCGTGAGCCATGGCCACTGAGCCTGAGCGTCCGGAGCCTATGCTCCACAACAGTGAGAGGCCCGCGTACGGCAAAAATAAATAAATAAAAATAAAATAAAAACATTATCCACTGGTCTGGTAAGGGTATTGATCCATCAGATCCAGGATGCTGAGGAAGGGGCTCCTCAGGCTGCAGTGGGCCTGTGTCTTGGGGCCTTTGAGGGCCCTGTAATGAGCAGTGGTGGGCGGGGCTGCAGGTGATTGGATGAGGAAAGGAAGGTCAGAGGCGGGACACGTGGGACAGGTGTGGATGTTGAGGGAGGTCCCCAGTAGAAGGAGAGAGAAGCACAAGCCTTCCTCACACAATGAGTGGAGAGGTAGAGGCAGGGGGAGGGGCAGGGCCTGGCGAATCACAATGTCAGTCTTCTTCTCTTGGCTTTTTTTGTGTCTATGTAAAATCTGGTTGGCTATTTCTAGCTCATTCTTACAGATGAAAAGCAGTAGCCCATTAGGGTGGGCAAGATGAACTCTGTGCCATCACCTTGGCTAAGGGTAAGAGCGAGATGGGAATGATGGTCAATATGGGCTGACTTGGCACATGTAAGTTTTGTGCACCTAAAGGAAATAGATTCTCCACTACAGGCACTTCCTTTTGCCCCTGACCACCTTCTATATACACTGTGTACACTGTCAATCTCAGGGCCCATCAAAACATGACCCCTTGGTAAGAGCATCATTTTTCTGGGACCCTAGCAGTTTTTCTGGAAATGTTGGTAGTCAGGGGATCCAGGAGGAACCCAAATGAGCTTCCAAGACCAAGTCCAGGTGAGTCAGGGAGGGGATGTGTCAGAAAAAGAGCAGAGTCACACCTCCTCCAGGAAGCCATCCTTAATGACTCCAGCTTCCATGGATCTCTGAGTTTTCTGAGTTTGCAGTCACTTTTACATAGGAAGGCACACTAGAAACATCTGTAGAGTCACTAAAGATTCAGTAGGTCCAGGATGGGATGGGAACAATTGCATTTTTCAAAGACTATTATGCATAATTCTGATAAATGCCCTTGGTTGAGAAGCATTGTAGAGCACTTATAAGAGGTGCCTAGGAACAGAACTTGTAAAATGGAGCCCATTAGAAGAAATTTAGCTGCCAAATGAGATTTGTTTGCCTAGCACAGTGTTAAAAAAATCTGAATGTGAATGCTTTTAGGTTGGGGGGGTGCAATCTTCAATTTGCCAGTCTCCCACTATTCCTTAGTGCGCCACTCTTTTCATTGCCTGTGACTGATGGGTACTAGTACATCTGGGTGATGGCATCCTTACATGGGCACATTGGGAGGCACCCCCCCTTCTTCCAGCGGTGCTGCCCTAGCTCTGAGTGTTTCTGAGGGTCCTTTTCAGGCACTAACTTCAGAATAACTTCATACCACACACAAGAAAATCAGTCTCCTCATTCTGTAGCTAGATAATAATTATTTTAAAAAATGACACACTTGCTGTGCACAGGGTAGTCCTGGAAATGTATAAAATTTTACCTGAAATTGACATTTATAGTCTTTGAACTCACAGATTTGTGATAAAGACTCCAGAATTAGCTAGCAATGTAATAGAGGAAAGGCTTTTTACCCATTCATTCTTTCAAAGGGAAGAATGAATTCTCCGGAAATGAGTTCTGACAACTCAGTGCCATTTAAGTTGCCATGGAGGCTTTATAAACCATTAAGAGCCCAGGGCTTGGGCATGGTCTAGCCCAGCATTACCCAATAGAAATATAACGTGAGTCGCAAATGCAAGTCATATATATGATTTAAAATTTTCTAGCGGCCACATTAAAAAATTTTTTAAAGGTAAAATTAATTTAATAATATATTTTATTTAACCCATTGTATCCAAAGTATTGTCATCTCTATTTTTAATCAATATAAAAAAATTATTGAGGGACTTCTCTGGTGGTCCAGTGGTAAAGAATTACCTTACAATGCAGGGGACACTTTTTTTTTTTTAATAATTATTTATTATTTACGGTTATAGGAAACAAATTTTAAACAAATTTGCGTACATGTTTTGTTGCTGTGATATATGAGAGAGTGATCAATAAAAGACTGTCAAGCATAAAAATATCAATGTATTACATCAGGATAAAATTCTGTGGGAGAAGTGAAATGGAAATATAGTTTCAAGGAGTAAAAGGAATGATGTAAAGTGTCTGATTGTTAAAGAGCTTGTCTTGTACTTTTAAAATGGATGATGGTGGCTGTTGCATCATAACGATTTTTTTCAACACCTTTACTGGAGTATAATTGCTCTACAATATGGTGCGTTGGCTTCTGCTGTATAACAAAGTGAATCAGCCACACGTATACACATATCTCCATATCTCCTCCCTCTTGTGTCTACCTCCCACCCTCCCTATCCCACCCCTCTAAGTGGTCACAAAGCACCGAGCTGATCTCCATGTGCTATGCAGCTGCTTCCCACCAGCCATCCATTCTACATTTGGGAGTGTATATATGTCCATGCGACTCTCTCATCTCGTCCCAGCCCACCCCTCCCCCTCCCCATGTCCTCAAGTCCACTCTCCACGTCTGCGTCTTTATCCCTGTCCTGCCCCTAGGTTCTTCAGAACCATTTTTTTTTTTTTTAGATTCCATATATATGTGTTAGCATACGGTATTTGTTTTTCGGGGATGCGGGTTTGATCCTTGGTCAGGGAACTAAGATCCCACATGCTGCAGGGCGACTAAGCCTGCGTGCCACAACTACTGAGCTCACGAGCCTCAGCTAAAGCCCGTGTGCCACAAACTACAGAGCCCATGCGCTCTGGAACCCACACACCACAGCTACAGAGCCCACGTGCCCTGGAGCCTGTGCGCCACAACTAGAGAAGAGAAAACCCACACGCCGCAACTGGAGAGAAGCCCGCGGACCACAACAAAGAGCTTGTGTGCTGCAACGAAAGATCCTGGACGCCTCAATGAAGATCCTGTGTGCCGCAACTAAGACCCGACGCAGCCAAAAATAAATATAAATAAATAAATAATAAATCTTAAAAAAAAAATTATCGAGATATTTTACATGTTTTTTGTCCTTCATGTTTGAATCCAGTGTGTATTTTATACTTAAAGCCCACCTCAATTTGGGCTAGCTTTATTTCAAGTGCTGTGTGTGGCTAGTTGCTATCACAGATCTAGCCTCTTGCTGAGAGGACAACCTGGGGTCTCAGAATGTAGAAAGTCCTCCTTGTTGGATTGGCTCCTCCTGTGGCCGGCCCGTGTTGTTGCCCTAAGATGTGCTTGCTCTTGAGTCACTAACTCATGTCCTGGCTGCTATTGTTTCCTTGGTCTGATGGGCTTAACTTTAACCAGGTTTCCTGGTATTGTGCCAACTTTCCTCTGTGCTTCATTTCTATCCCTTCAAGTCCTTGCATGTCACTGTGCTATAATTCAAAGCTTCTATGGGCTAGGATCCCACGGACCCAACCCAAACAGGAAAAAACTGGCTTTCTCATTGTTTATTTGGAACCAAGAAGTAGAAAATTTTGGACATTTGTTTTCAGTGTTTCATTGAGCTGGAACTGAACTGAAACTCAGCTGTTTCCAAAAGGACCTTCCAACGTGGAATGATTTACAGGATTCAACTGTTGGATTAAGAGGGCTGATTAGAACTTGAATGGACCCTAAGTTTCCTTGCTTTGATCATTATCACTGGTTGCCTCACCCTTTGTTTAGAATCCTATTAGTCAGAGGCTATAAAACCTTGTATGAGGCTGGGGTATCTAAAGTACTGTGGGAATATTTCAGTAAGTATTCAACAAAGTATCACTGTGTAAGAGGTATTAGTTTAGGTCTCTGTCCCAAATCTTTGTGAATCCCAAAATAGACAGTCTTGTCTGTCACCATGGCCTCTCTCCAGTGTGGTCTGGGCACAAAGGTACTATATGCTGTATAGTGGTACCATATACCACTGAGACAGGCATGTTGGCACCTGTCCAGTAGCCATTCCTCTTGCTTTTGCTGCAGTATGGCAGAGCTCACTTGCAATAACAAGTGTCCTGCAAATAATAGAAGTGTGCCAGATAGATGCTTTCCCAGACTCCTTTGTAGCCAGGAATGGCCATACGACCCAGTTCTGCCAAAAGGACTCAAGGGAAAGTACTTTTATTTTTTTAATAAACTATTTTATTTTATTTTATTTATTTTTGGCTGCGTTGGGTCTTAGTTGCTGCACGTGGGCTCTTGTTGCTGCGTGTGGCGAGTGGATGCGCGGGCTTCTCATTGTGTTGGCTTCTCTTGTTGCGGAGCACAGGCTCTGGGCGAGTGGGCTTCAGTAGTTGCCCACTGAATGGGGGCTGTCCAGGAGGTAGCTCATGGGCTCTAGAGTGCAGGCTCAGTAGTTGTGGTGCATGGGCTTAGTTGCTCCACGGCATGTGGGATCTTCCTGGACCAGGGGTCAAACCTGTATCCCCTGCATTGGCAGGTGGATTCTTAACCACTGCGCCACCAGGGAAGTCCCAGGGAAAGTATTTTTGGAGAGCTTCTGGGAAAGATTTTTCTCCCTGATAAGAAGAGAGAAACGTGAGAGAATGACTCTCTTGAAGCTCTGGTTTCCTCCTTCTTCCTGATGTGGTTGTGATGTTTGCAAATAAGGCAGCTGTTTTGGAACCATGAGATAACAAACCTGAGGATGAAAGTGAAGCCATCTGAGGATGCTGAGAATGATGATGGGTGGAAAGAGGTCACATCCTTGATGACATTGTTGAACAGCTACATCGAACTTGGAACAGAACTTCCTACTTTTAGGATGCTGTTTAAACCACTTTTTGTCAGGTATTCTGTTGCTGGCAGCCAAAAGCATCCTGACTGGTATGCATGCCTGATATTTAATGATATGTTCCTGTTTTTTGTTTCTTGGAAAGAAGAGGTTAGTGGAATACTCTTCCCTCAAACTTGTCACTTGGCATTTCTCATCCTCATCACCACACTCCTCCATCTACTCATTTACTTGTCAGTTCACTTCATAAGGCTCTTGTTGAGGGAAGAAATTTTGACTGTCTGGTGCACTACTGTAGTCCTTGTTCCTATTATGTAATAAATAGTCATTCAATAAATATTTGCCAATTGATGAATGAATGGGTCTGTCCAGGAAGTAGAATCCCTAGAATGTGGCTGTCACCTAGAGGTGAGGGAATGAGTCAGGGATGGCACAGTGTTTCTGGCTTGTGCGGTTGGCTGGAGGGTGCTGCCTCCACCATGAGCCACCATGGGAGGGAGCAGAATAGTTGAAGGAGTTGGGTTTTGTCCTAGATGTGTTGAAACTGAGGGGACATTTTTGGCATGGTCCCTGTAGACAGTTGGACATAGGGTCTGTGTTGGAGCTTGAGAAAGATGGGTTTGTGGAGCATGGGAAGAGAATGACCCTCTATTCCCATGGACTTCTCTCCATCCCCCCCTGCCACAACTGGAGTCCAATCCAACCTCCTCTCTTCCGCACTATTGCAGTGGCCTTCTAACTGGTTTTCTGAGTTCACTCGGATGCTTCTTCCCTTCATCATGCTCTCGCCACACTGATCTTCTTTCTCTCCTTGACAGCACAAATCTCCTTCCCATCTCAAGGCTTAAAGGCCATGAGGACTTCTTCCACCAATAACTCTGCTCCCTCCATCCTCTACCTTCCTCCACCTGCGCAACTCCAGTCTATTTTTTAGGTCTCAGCCTAAATGTCATGTCCTCAGGGAGGCCTTCCCTGACTACCCCCAACCCCACCCACCTTTGTAGCCTCAGAAATTTAACTTTGTTGGAACACCATGGGTGATTTGCTTTTTGGTAACATATAATGCCAAAGAAAACTTGTAAAGACTCATGTATCTGAATTAAATTATTAATTAAAATGAGAAATGTAACTATCGAGGATCAGAAACTCATGAGTGTGGACAAGTACATTTTTCCTCTGGAAGACAAATCTACACAGGAAGCCAGATAGCTTGTGCATACAGGATTATATAAGAGGCATTTGCTGCTTGATTAAATGATCATTAGCTAAACCATGATACCCCAGTGCATCTTTTTCCACCACAGAGATCTCCCTTGACACCTGTTCTTGGACCACCACCCCCTGTGCTGAAGACCCCTGCGTATGTTTGCCTCCAGATCCTAAGTTTCAGTGGTTGACCTGCTACTGCATCAGACGTAAGCTTGCTTCAGCTATGTTAACACCTACCTGGTTAATACTTAATAAGGTTAAGGTCAGATCTGGAAGTATTCTTTTCTTTTAGATGACTTTGCATATGTCTGCTCTGACCTATTATATGTATTTCATAGTTCAATTTTAAGAGCTGTGAAAGCAGACTATTATAGGACTTATATTCACTTCTTTAAGAGTCTTTCATTCACTGTATTTGTTTAGATTCCTTCAAGATCTGCACTGCAGATTTTTTTAGCAAACGGAACTCTGTAGCTGTGAATCTACAAGCCTTCTAATGGTCTGGGGGGTTGTCAATGCACGTTCAAGAAGGATATTTAACTCTAAAGATTAAAGCTTTTTGGAAGGAAGTTGTTAGATAAGGGGGAGGCTGAACACAGTCACATATGTAAAACCTCGTTCTATACTTAACAAGCTTGAAAATATTCTTGCAAGCTTGTTTGTAACAGGCCCCCTTGGAAATTCCTGATCTCCTGGAGCTTAACCTTCCAATCTCAACATATTCCACAGTAATCAAGTGTCTGGGTAGCAAGAAAATTGGCACCTGTAACTCAGAAATTATATAGTGTCTGGAGTCTTTAGCAAAAAAGGCTCAAAACCTTCTCGCTGTTTTCTACCTCATACCAAAGGAGGCAGATCACTCTTGTAAAATTTATTATCTTGAAACGATAGGTGGGAGTGGTTTTGTTTTGACAGAGAGCACTCCAAGGGTCCAAGTCATTGTGGCTTCCTTTTGCTTCCTGTTTGGGCAGCTTTTTGAAACTGGTTGGACTAACTTTCCATTTTTAGTGTGTTTTCTTTCAAATATGCTAACCATGGGTTAAAGGAGGCAGAGACAAGCACTGGCCTTCACCCTCGGGGGATGACATTCTGAACAGTAGTTTGTCCTAGAACACTGACCCCTGAGGCAGGTCATGGCCCAGTGTCAGTCCTGATGGGTACCCAGGGCCTGTCTGGGAATGCATGGAAGCTGGCTCTCAGGATATTCTTCTCCAAGTGTTAGGAGAGTGCCCTGAACATCTGTAACTGTCCTCAGTAATGCATTTTAATTCTTGAGTGAGGAGACCAATGGATAGTTGAGGGGATAACCAAGGGGATGGGCTCATAAATCTGAAATTGAACAGGGTTTTCTCAACTACGCATCTGGTGTGACTATGAAGTATAAGAAAGGAATAAGGATTCTAGTACATTGAAATATAAGCAATACATACCTATGCGTGTGATTGTTAATGTACACAATGGCTATAAAAGGCATATATGACTTCTAAACAAAATTTACACAAAACTGAGTTGTACGTATAATTTATTCATATTCTTACATAGAAATTTGTCATACAGGCAATAGAAAAGAATATAAGCACTCCTTAGGAAAATCAATAAAATATTCACTAAAATTATTAGGATAATAGCAACAAAAATAGCTTGAGAAAATGAATACTATTTAAATTAGACAATGTACAAGGTTTTAAAATGTTCCTATTTACAAGTCTGTGTGAGCACGTGGGAAAAGGGCATATGGTCAGCCCGCTAGGGCTTCCCTGTGAACACGGACTTGGAGACACTGAGAGGCTCTGGTTCCCTCAAACTTGCCCCAGGGTCTCCAGTCCTGGTGATCTTTGGTCTGCTTGCATTTTTGTACCCCCCCCAACTCTTATTTTACAAATTCCCTAACAAGGGAGATTTCAGTTCCAGCACTGAAAATTTAGTTTTTCCACAGATATACATGACTCTATGACAGCTGCAAAGTCATGGTTTCAAAAGGCTTTGGTCACAAGGATTTTAAATTGGAACAGTGTTTCCCTGAGAAAATGAAGAAGTGAACTTTTCCCTAAAATATTTGTAAGTTTACTTCCCTTCTTCTGTTTGTTCATTCAGCAAACTGTATAGTTTGCACTGAGTACTTCAAACCCAAATAGAAAAACACCTTTAGGATTCCAGTGTCATTTTCCAATTCTCCAAAATTTCGGAGCTTCCCACCGCCGTCTTCAGCATGTTTGGTTATAGAATCTTTATAGGATTGATAACTTACACAAACAAAGCAAAACAGGAGACTCCTTCACCTGTATTTCTCTTTTTTTAAAAAATAAATTTATTTTATTTTTATTTATTTTTGGCTGCGTTGGGTCTTTAATGCTGCACGTGGGCTTTCTCTAGTTGCGGTCAGCGGGGGCTACTCTTCGTTTTAGTGCGTGGGCTTATTGCGGTGGCTTCTCTTGTTGTGGCGCGTGGGCTCTAGGTGTGCAGGCTTTAGTAGTTGTGGCACATGGGCTCAGTAGTTATGGTGCACAGGCTTAGTCGCTCCACGGCATGTGGGATCTTCCCAGGCCAATGCTTGAACCCGTGTCCCCTGCATTGGCAGGTGGATTCTTAACCACTGTGCCACCAGGGAAGCCCCCTACCTGTATTTCTTTTTGATGGTTCAAATACCATTGGTTTCTGAGTGAGAATATTGTAAGCGTGCAGAAAATAGTGATTTTTTTTAAAAGTAAGAATTAAACAACTTCTAAACACCCAGAAGCAATCTGGCATTAACCTTCAGTCTTTATAATATATAACATCCTTAAATGAATTGAAAATGTGACTTTAAAGGGCCCTTGGATGTTGATGATTTGGTATTCGATTCTCTGCTTTTGTGGCATTTACAAAATCAGTTTAGGTAGATTAAAGTAAAAATAGCTATGCTGAGTATTTTAGAAAAATGTAACTTTTTAATACCTAGGAACTGGTAAAGCCAGGAACTTCTCTTATTTTACCTCATTGAAAACAAATCTATCCTCCTAAAAAAAAGATAATAAACTACCTAAAAAATCCTTTGCAATATCCAAGAAAAGTGACAATACAGAATAATTTTGAAGGATGGGATCCCATTCTCCCTCCTGCAGCTCTGCCAGCCTGAAACAAACTGACTGTCTCCTGTAAGAGAATGTCACACACATGGGACAGCATGGAGGCGGTTCTGCTGAGGAGCTGGGGAAAGAGCTCAGTGACGGGCCCTGTGATGTTGACCACTGCTGTAATGTGTAACTTGCATTGATTTTAAATAAGCCAAATGGCTTATCTGAGAATTCTGGGTTGACTTTGATTTTGTGACTCTGAATTCCATTCACTTAAGGCTTAGCTGGTTTATAGAGGTTAATTTTTTAATACTGTTAACATCATGTGCAACCAAGCACCAAGAATATCAATAATTAGCTTTGGTCTTACTTCCTCTTTCTGGTGGACCACTCTGACTTTGTAAATACAGTACAGTCTCAGTGCCAATGCCCCACTGGGGTTTAAAATTCCATAGCCAGAGCACATCACCTTGATGTGTCTTGTCACTTGTTTGGGCATGTTTTGGAGTCTGAAAGAAAAATACAAAATGAGAAAAAGAACAGATCACCAATGACTTAGTATGAAATTTGTTAGTAGTAAAAACAACAGTTTTGAGACCCTCGAAGTCAACTGGGGTAGTTAGTCAGAAATGACTTGTGACCATGGCTGTGGATGGGGGTTGCATTCACAAAGGGCTTTCAACCATCCTTTTCTTGGCTTGTAGGTAGAAGATGCGGTTTTCTTCAGGATAAGTGACTTTACTGAGGGGCATCTTATAGATGTTGGGGTTCTTCGTGGTCAGCAGGAGGAACAGTAGTGTCGCCAAACAGAAGGGCCAGGTACAAGACGGCAATCCGACCTGGAGCAAAAGAGACAAGTCACACATTCCTTTGAGATCCTGTCGGAGGATCTCAAAGGAACCATGCTTCACTCCACTGTCATTCAGCTCAGGGGATGACTTGCTGGGGGCACTGCTCTGGACTCTGCTTGTCCCTGTGGAGACTGAGCCTAAGATCTCAGGGCATTCTGCAGCTGAAACGTCAGCATGCATTCCTTAGTGTTGATGTATGTCTTTCCCTCCCTCTCATGCAGTCAGACTTCCTACACTGGATGTGCAAACATGACACCTTGCTCCCAGAGATGACACTTCGCCAGCCACCAATGGCTCCTGACCACTCATCAGGTCCAAAAAGCCACTTTTGATTAGTTCAGCCCTCTCTCCCCTTGACCTCTACCCAGACTAGGTCTTGGACTCTACTTGCTTTACTTCTTTTTGTTCCATCTCTCAAAAAGACTGTAAGCTCCTTGATGGTAGCTCTTCCTTCTGTGCATCCATGGCAACTCACACAATTCTGAGCACATACCATGTACTTGGTTAGGTTTGGCCTTATACATGGACCCCCATGGTATGATGGTACACAAACCTGACTTCACATCACATCTGGAAGAGTTTAAAAAAACACAGATGCCTAGGCATCATACAAGATCTACTCTACCAGAAATGCCAAGGGACAGGGCCTGAGGATCTGCATTTTTCAAAATCTCCCTAGCTGACTCTGTTTCGCAGCCTGTCCAATTCTGGCCCACAGGCCAAGGTCTGTGAACCTTTGTTGGGATGTGAAGGGCCCCACAAGCTCTAAGGCATCCCATCATGCCTGTAACAGGGCTTTGACATTCCACCATAAAGATACTGTGTCTCCAGAAGGACCCTCCCAGGTAAGCTCTCGAAGCTGCTGTTGAGAGGGCTAGATGCTGTCCTAACCCAGTGGCAGCCATGACCACATCTACATGGATAGAGTTATCATGAACCGGCCCTGCGTCATCTGCAGTGGTCAGTGAGGAAGAGCACTGAGAGGTGGGGGACCCCAGAATACTCTGGGGATACTGGGCTCCTCAGGGGAGGGGAAGGACAAAGTCAAAGGAAGGAGAGAGTAGCAGGAGGCTCTTAATGGGCAACCATTTTGGCTACTAAATAATTCAGCCAGGGACTTCTCTGGTGGTGCAGATGGTTAAGTCCATCTGCCAGTGCAGGGGACATAGGTTTGAGTCCTGGTCCGGGAAGATCCCACATGCTGTGGAGCAACTAAGCCGGTGCACCATAACTATGGAGCCTGTGCTCTAGAGCCCACGAGCCACAACTACTGAAGCCTGTGCACCTAGACCCCGTGCTCCGCAACAAGAGAAGCCATCACAATGAGAAGCCTGCACGCTGCAACTAGAGAAAGCCCGCACACAGCAATGAAGACCCAATGCAGCCAAAAAAAAAAAAAAAATTCAGCCAGGACATGGGTCTAAAAAAGTCTTACTGATGACTGACTGGGGATTACAAAAAGATAAGGGGTATGAAAAACTGTTGGCTTAATTAAAAAAAAATCTGGGTCTTTAACCAACTATCCTTTTCCTCCCTTTTCTGATTTATCAACTAATACATAGTCCCAGTTTTCTGTTTAAGTGAAAGATATTCTAAAGTCAACTTCTTGACACTCAGAGTTAAAGTATGAACTTGATAATATATTATACACCCTAAATTTCACTCCTTTAAATCAAACAATCTGATATTTTTAGCAAGCCTGGTGATTGTAGTTTGGACTAAGGTTTACTGTGATGCTGGAGGGTAAGTGAGGACAGGTGGGTCTGGCAGATGGAAAGTAGTGGCTATCTGTCATGGATCCTGACCCGGGATGCCGCGAAAGTGGACTTCAGGAGGGCTTCCATATCGTTGAAAACTGATCGATCACACTGATGAGAAAATGAGATTAAAGCAAACTCACCACAGCCATCAGGTTGGACATGCTGGCTCCAACGTAGGCAGTGAACAGGGCTACAAAAAAAACAAAAAAAGGAAAGAAGAATGCTTGGTAGGTGCACTTTTCATTACAGGAAAGACTGCCTTTAGGTATAAATCCCTGGAATGTAAACTTGTGCGTTTCACCAGCAAGCCCAGCATCCTGGTTACAAGTATGAGCTTAGAGTCAGCGGCTCTGGGTTCAAATCCAGACTCCACCCCGTAGGAGCTTGGTGCCGCCTCTCGAAGTCCCATTTCCTCACCTGTACAAGGAGGTAATAGGAATCTCTCTCTCACGGGTTGGTGTGAGTGTGAAGAAGATAATGCTTGGGCTTAGCACACAGTAAGTACTCAATAAAGGTAGCTTTTCTGTGGTACTATTTTGTTGCTATTATTGATAACACTTAAGGAAAAGGTCTTCCATGGTAAATAAACTTCCCCATTATTTTATCCAAGCATAATAATTAAAATTAAACTTATGTTCCTTGAGACAGCATACAATCTCATGGCATCTGGGATTCTCAGATCAATGGTTAGAATTCACAGTTCCAAAAATCATAGTGTATATATATATATATATATATATATATGTAGTAACTCAGAAATTGGCAGAAACTGAACACAGACCTGGGATTCCTCCCCATAATAACATCTTCTCAAATACCATTAAGGTTGGCATACAGGTCAATGAATTAATTAACATCCTGTTTTTATTTACTTTGAGCACAAATTAGAGTAGGTAATTTGAGTTATATGTATGACTTTCAATGTAGAACAACAAAATCAAAGATCTCAACTAGCTAACTCAATTCCTGGCCCCAAGGGGGCTCGCGGAAGCCTTTAGGTTTCACAGAGGCGGCCTGAAGAATAACCTTCTTATGATGGCCACATGGTCACTTGGGCCAGCAGCACTCAGTGTTAGACACGTTCACCATCTGATCCTCAAGTCCATCGAGAAATCACATCTGCTACTCTGGGGAGCTGGGCAGCGGTGGTGGGAGGGACCTTATGATCCTCCTTTACTTTACTATAGACTTCCATCCTTTTATCAATATTTTATATTTTTATCCTGATAGTTTTTGTTCAACAGTATACCTAATTCTTTCACATCTGAATTGTCTCATGCTAATGGGAAAGGCTCATCTTTGGAAATGATCTGGGCTTCAAATCCCAGTTCTGCAATTTTGTTTGCTGTGCAACAAATCACTGAACTAGGAATCTAGTTTCATCGTCTGTAAAAAGGCAACTTGAAGAGGTTTTTTACAGGGAGCTAGTGAATCTCAAATGAAATCATGTATTTTTCACAAACAGCAGCTATAACTCATCTCTGTCACCATGGGTTGGAAGTACTGCTCTGAGGAGAAGGGTTAGAAGATTTTCTCTTTTCCCCCCATTTAGTTCATTCATTCATTCACTCATTCAAGAAATATTCACTGGCCATTGGCTAAGTAGAGGGGACACTCTGTCCCTTCTCTCCTGAGTACCAGCTTTTCTATGACACTCCCTTGAGCACGTGAGACCTTATTTCTCTCCTAGAAGTGCAATAGCTTAATACCTATTAACGTACTTTTGGTGCTCGAGTCTCATATTGTAATGCTCTTTCAATTCCCTGTTGCTTTTCTTTCTATAGGAAGAGTATCAGATTGTCTAAAAGTTGCTGCCCATTACTTAAGACTAGCTGGGTTGGGCTGGGAAAGCCTTATATTAGAGGTGAAGTTCTGTACACCATGGTTTGGAGGTGATGACCCTGACAGCGTTCTGAGTAGCTGAGGGAGAGAAAAGGCCCTTGAGTGTGGAAGGGAGGACTGGATCCTAGTTCTTCATAGACAACGTCCCTCCCCACAGACCACCATGTGTGAGTCCTACTATGATAACCCAACCTGTAAGAAGAGATACAAAATGTGTTTACAGTTTGCACTGATAAAATAACAAAATTGAGGAGTTCCCTGGCCATGCAGTTTCTGGCTTAGGGACACAGGGAAGGCAGCTTTACCAGGCTTTATCGGTGACTCCGAAGTCCTCTTTCCGATAAAGCCATAGGAGCTAATAAAAGAGCACCTCTGTGATAAATGCCTGCTATTTATTTACCTTGGCTGACAAGGTTTATCTTTTGTTTGGCAGTATCGGGGTGATATGGGCAAGCATAAACTTGCTGTGCGATTTTACAGTGAGATTTGCTTTTTAAGAGGGACTAGAGGTCTGTCTCAAAACTTTATGTCCAAAGATGAAAAAGACAGTGCCCAGTGTGGATGAAACAGGCACTCTCATATACTGTCAGTGGCAGGGGAAATTGGTACAGCCTTTGTGGGGTGCATTTGGCATCTATTGAAATTAAAATAGGCAGAGCTGGGATTTGGGCACCAGGGAGGGTCTGGGCTCTTAACTAATTCAATATACTGACTTAACCAGTATGCTCTACTAATAATGAAAATCTGATCTATCCAAAGGAAGGGAGATGTGATAGGCAGAATAAAGGCCCCCAAAGACATCCATGTCCTGATTCCCAGAACTTGTGAATATGTTATCTTACATGGCAAAAGAGACTTGGCAGTTGTGATTAAGTTAAAGGTCTTGAGATGGAGGTTTATCCTGGATTAGCCAGGTTGACCCAATGTGATCACAGGGTCCTTATAAGAAGGAGGCAAGAAAGTTCTGTCTAGGGAGTAGGATGGAGTGTTTTCATTCTCTGCTTTATACTCTTCTGTATTGATTGAATTTTTGTTTGTTTTGTTTGGTAGAATAGGCCTGTACAACTATAGAAGCATATAAAGAAAATAATGATGATATCACAGCTTTGGGAAACACACATCTGTAAACATCTTTGGCTTTTCCTTTCCCATAGTCTGTGAAGAGACCTTCACAGACCTTATCAACAACACCCGTGACCAAGACAGTTTCTGCTTATCTTTAAGGATGTGCTCAGACTGTCCCTATGCTGGCCCAGACCATGCTTTCTACCAACTGGAATTCCTCCTCTTACTTTTTAGGACTTACAGAAAAGCCACCCTTTCTAGGAGGTGCTTTTTGGTGATTCTGAACTATAATGTTCCCCCAGGGACTCACTCTGCACTGTAGGTGTTTCCTAGCTCTGCATCTTGTGGTCTCTGTGGGCTTCTCTCTCTTACTCACCTGGCTTCTGTTTTCTGTACAGAAAACCATCTGGGATCTAAAGCTTCTGAACCTCTAGCTCTTCCTAGTACTGTCTGGGTTGTACCATGAGTGTTTAATACATATTTGCTGCTACTGCCAATACAGAAAAAATAAAGGTTTGAAACCTCAAACCAACCTCAGAATAAAAAGTCTAACCCAGGTGAGCTCAGGAGGCCACATAATCTGTTTCTACCCTTCTCCTTTGCCCTAAGCTTTAAACAAGTATGGAAAAATGAGCAAAAATTTTGACAGGACTATTAGATGAAATAGTTATGTAACTATAAAGAAATTGACAAAATGACATGTGAATGGCAACACCACAGCAACCTGAGTTTTGTTAATCTTCCTAGAGCATCAGACAATCAAAATTGGATTAGGCCTTAGAAATCTTTGGTTCCATCCCATGTCCTGCCCAATGCAGGAACTCACTCTAAATCCTGCCTGACATGTAGCCCACCACTTTAATAATGGCTGGATTGATTAATCTGGTGATAAAATGACTCTAGACAAATGTTTCCATGAGATTACAAAAGTTTCTGCATGTTCCAATATCCCTCCACCCCTTTGTCCCCAAGGAAGTGTCATTTCCTTCATTCTAGCACATTATCTTACACACTTTTATTTGTGTTGAATTAGGGATGCCAGAAGCTATAAGTGAATAAGCTCCCCTTCCAATGGCCAGAGAAATCCATGGTAGCTTTTCATATCCAAAGCACTTGAGGTCTGTTTTCACCTAAGTGCCTGAATGGTACTAAAGGGAAGGAGAGTAGTGTAGTGGACGTAACTCTGGAAGTTGTTAGCAAATGTGGATTCTGGACTTATATTTACCCCTAATGGATGCCTTTCCGTGTGTCACTTTCTCTCTCTGCCCTTATGTAGAACCCCAACAGTAAAATGAGAAGGATGGAGTGGAGATCTCCAGAACCCTTTCTAGCTCCCATAGGCTGAGTCTGGCTAGAAAACAGAGGTTAGAAAGGATTAATACAGCAGTTCTCAAAATGTGGTCCCCAGAGCTACAGCATCAGCACCACCTGGCACCTTGTTAAAAATGCAAACTCCTCCCCCTACCTCTAACAATGAGTCAGGGACTGGGGGTGAGACCCAGCAATCTGGGTTTTAACAAGGCTTCCAGTTGATTCTGATGTTTGCTCCATTTTTGAGAACAGCTGGATTAAGGTGATTCTCTAAGGGCCCTTTAATACCACCTGATTCACCAGGAGAACCGACTCTATGCTTAGCTTGTTTCCTTTTAGTTTCTTGGGTCAAACAATTAGTATGAAGAACATAGGACAAGTCAAGTTTCTATCCCTCAACATACACATATTGTAAAATGGTTCTCTCATCTTCAAAATGAGTAATGAGGTAGACAGAGCAGACCCAAGCCCTCCCAGAGAGGGGAGGCCAGTTGCCCTGGTCCCATCCTCAGCAGGTAGCAGGGGGCTCAAACTAGAACTCCTGCTCTAGTTTCTCACACAGTCCTTTCTGACTGTTTGTCCTTGATGTTGATCCCATAATCATAAGCAACCATGCCCCAGATGCACAGGATACTCACCGCAGGCAAGAGCCAGGAGGTGGGTTTGCCAGGTGAGCGCCATGAACATTCCTCCAATTGCAATGCAGGTTAGAGAGCTGTTGAAACCCCAGAGTCCAACGTAGATGTTCTCAAATGGAGCTGAAAGACTGAGTCCTATTAGGCAAGACGGGAGGAGTCAGAACTTCGGACTAAATGCAGGATGCTCTGGAAGGAGTCTTGGGGTGGGGAAGTCATCCGAGAACTCCCACTGGTCCCTTGGAAGCAGACCTTCAAGAAAGGTCTGGGGTATAGAAGATGCCTGAGACAATGGATGGAGCAGAGGAGGCGCTCAGTATCTGGTAACGAGTCTTACACTCACCTGCTGCCATCCCCAGCAACGACCCGATCGCAGCATGTAGGCACATGAGTGGGGAGGAGAGGAAGATGGCGCCTAGGAAGATGCCCCCTGTCCACGGATTATCACAGCCATATATCTGACCAACACCCACAGGCAGGGACTTCAGTAACTGCAGAAACAATTTAGAAAATGCGGTCATTAAAACTACTGTACAGAAACTCATAGGGCACCCACAAACAAATGCGATGTCATTTTAGATTTAGCGTATCTTATCTTTCAAGATCAGTGCTACTAATTTTTAAAATTCTCTCTCTCTATGGAAAAATCTCAGTCATTCTTCTGCTTTATCCCCAGAGATACACCAGCCCTTCCCTGCTGCGTGCTGAGCATGCCTTTCCCAGACCCTTCACTCACTGGCTCTACTGCTTGCACTGTCACCTGGCTTTGGTCACTGATAAGCTCCCAGTGCTGTGTCACTGCTCCTCACTGATCCTGTGAGGATCGGCCATGCCTCCCAGTGAGGATGGCAGGGACCACAGCTCACATTTCTATTGCTTTCAACTCTCCATCACTTCTGAGGCCAATAAATCAATGCATCTCTATGGTCAATAGAAGTATTATTACTCCCATGTAATTTAGTTATTAGTGCTAAGGCCAGAGACCCAAAGTCGGGTTATCTTATCCACAACTCCGAAGCAATTATTGGCAGGTTCATGAGTCAGGACCATATTTACACTTCTGTTGTTAATGAGAACATGTGTTAGTTAATTAATTTTACTTTATTTTTTGTTTTTTAAAATTTATATTTATTTATTTACTTTTTATGTTTTTTATTAGTTTTTATTAAAATTTTTTTAAATTAAAAATTCTTTTTATTTTTCATTTTTAGAGAGCTTGTATTAATTTAAACCAAGATATCCTTAGCTTATTCCAGTTATCAACAACTGCCAGTCCTCAGAACACAAAAATCCATGTAAATATCACAATTCTAGCTTTCTGGCTGAGTTCTGAACTCAGGTAATGTGTTCACGGAGTGGCAGTTCCTAGGAACAAGGTACAGGGTTTGATTCAAGCTAACAAATGATAATTCCTTATAACAACACTTCTGGTAGGGCTAGGATAGGCATAATTAATTGTGTTGGTTCTGTTTCGACCAAGGCTATCACTGAAAGGGGCTCTCCCTACCTCCCACCTCACTCCTTCCACCTTTTGGCAAGGACCTTTGGGAGGCAGTGACTCTGATGCAGGGAGGCCAGCTTTGGCACAAGGAAGTGTCCGCTTCTTCCATGAATTAGGCTGGATCCAATGCTGGTTTCTGATGCTAGTCTGGTCCTTGCCCAGGGCACAGGATCATACTGTGAGTTTGATTCTAACCTAAGATGGGCCTAACTTCTTCCAGCCCATGCTGGATCTTCACATCTACACAGGATCATTTCCTGTTTCTTCTAGACCAGGGAACTTGACACAGGCAGACTGTGTGGTCTTTTATCACAGAACTGGACAGCAGAACTATCCCTCAGGTATCCCTCCCCAGGGAAATGGGGATTTGATGAGATGGGAAATAAGTATGCTGATGTTGGAGAGGTAGTTCAGAGTGAGGAGAAGGACAAGACACCCCTTCCCCATGTCAGCACTGTCCACTAGCACTTTCTGTGGTGATGGCATATTCTGTATCTGTGCTGTCCAATACGTGCAGTTATTGAGCACCTGAAATGTGGCTAGTGAGGCTAAAGAACTAAATTTTAACTTTTATTTAATGTTAATTAACTTTACATTTAAATTAAAATAGCTACTGTATTAGATAGGGCAGTTTTAGGTAGTTAAACTAATGCTATTTTTTCATGGGCAGTTCTGATAAATTTTTAATTTTCCTTCTGAGTTATTTCCAAATGCTCCCATTCATTTTCTGGGCAAGAAGCTAAAGAAAAGGCTACTTGAACTCCTCACATGTTTTGACTGCTCAGCAAAGAGGACAGCAAAAGGTATTTTATAACCTGATAGCGGAAAAATCAGTCTCTTGCACCCTAAAAAAGGTAAGGTTGGTTTTCTTCTGATTTCAAGTGTTTTCTTTTTCTTTTTTTAAATAATCAAGAAACCTTAAACAGATTTATTAAATAAACACTAATACAAAGAGCTGGAATTTGATTTGGGTTAACCAGGCTTTTAAAAATAGTGCTCTCTCTATGCACAACTGTGATGAAATACACAGCATACATCCTAGGATAGTGGTTCTCAAACTCTGGCCCACGTCACTATTATTTGGGAAGCTTGTTAATACAGGCTCCTAGGCTCCACCCCGATGATTATGATTTAGGGAGTCGAGATGGAGCTTGTACTAGTATTTAAAAACAGTGATTCTTATGCCTCCAAAGCCTGAGAAATCTGAATTACTGTACGTATTCCATGAGATCCACCATAAGAAAAAGCAGAATAGAGAGCTTCTGCAACAGGATCTAACAGTAAGCAGCCAGTTCTTTTGATTGGAGGAGGTAGGTCAGGGACGACTTAACACCAGGCTGGAGGCCCCTGCCTCAAGGGCTGGCCTCCATCATACCCCACAAATAAGGGCCAAGTTTGAAATAGAGTGTCTAAATTTCAGTGGAGATATATTCTGGAGTTAGCACTGCAGATTTTAGGAAAAGAGGAAGAAAAATTAGCTTTGACCAAATAGTCATTTAAAAAACCCCTTAGAGCCCAAAGCTTTGGAGTAGAACAAATAAGCATTTAGACGGCAAGAGGAAGGCATTAAAGGACTTCCTGGTGGTCCAGTGGTTAAGACTCTGCTCTCCCAATGCAGGCGGCCTGGGTTTGATCCCTGGTAAGGGAACTAGACGCCTCATGCGGCAACGAAGATCCCGCGTGCGGCAACTAAGACCTGGCGCGGCCAAATACGTATTTTAAAAAAAATTCTTAAAAAAAAAGAGGAAGGTGGCAAGGTCCCCCCAGTGCTGAGTCTCTATAAACTTCTGATGCCCATGAATAATTAACCAGGAGGACACGGGGTATCTTCCAGAGCCAGTGGTGGGGGTGGGGTTGGGGCGAGGGGTTGGAGGGTGGGGGTGTAAGAAGATAGTGTATCTTACCTGCAGGGCACTGAGGTCAGACCAGGTGACATTGGGAACTGAGGTTACAGGTGTGAACAATTTGCTTGGGAAAAATGGATTGTAGTGTCCCGTGGCAGAAAGGTACATTGACAACGCCATGTTGAAGGGCAGAGTGAAGACAGGGAGGTCCCATTTGCAGAACACGGAGTTCAACGCACTTGAGAAAACTGGACTAAAAACAACAACAGAACAGACTGGAAGAATATGCATGTGAAACCTTCCAAACTCCCAATGCCCTGGAATGGAAGCCAGGCTGACAAACTGAATCTCTATACTATGGAGGGGCTTTGTTTCATTGGCAAATTTGTCCCTAAAGAGTGTTGCCAAACTTTTCACAGAAAAAAAAAACAAAAATAAAAACAAACCCAAACCCAAACACACCTGGAATAAATCCTGTCATAGAATAATTCTTACATACAGTCAAAAATAAACTCTCAGCTTATTTGGCTTGCGGAAAATTATGCTCTGGGTTTGCTCACAGTGAGTTATAAATCTAGGTTTTAAAAATATTTTTGAAGTATTTAAGACATCTGAAAAGAATATTGTCTAAACAGTTAAAGCCCCTTCTGTAACCTACTTGATCATATGCACCTCCCTCCCCACCAGAGGCAAACTTGATCTTGAACTTGTATACCATCTCCACGAGTCTTAGTATATTTAGTCTTGAAAAAGAAAAACAATGGTCCCAGGAAGGATGCAGGTGGTGTGGACTGGAGGAAAGAGATCTTAAACTCAGGAGGGCAGAGTTTTAAGTCCTTGAGCAGTTGAACTGTGTGGCTGAGGGCAGGGAGGTACTTTCAGTTCCCTCATCTGTAAACTGGGAGATTGGATTATATGGTCTCTGGGCCCATTTTGTTCCCTCACTTGTTGATCCAATCAAGGAGCCATCACTTTAAGGTCAGAATCCCAGGTTTCCCGAATTGGGGGAGAGGGTGAGTGACCATGTGCAGGTGATGCCTCTTGCCCTTGAGCCTTATCTTCAGAATAGGTGGGAAGTCCCTCCTGAGCAGGTTGGCCGTGCCGGCAGGTTCTCCTCCACACATCTGTGCTGCAGCCAGGGTGGGCACGCTGTCCATAGTGGGCTACACGTATCATTTGTGTGGATACTAATATTTTATACTCTGAATATACCATGGTAAGAAGGAAATGTTTGTTTTTGAAAAAGAAAAAAAGGATTTAAGACAGTGTCAACATAGAAACTAGTTTGAAGGATTTAGGGTTAAAAAAGGAATCGAATTCAGTAAAGAATTATTTTGAAGGGGACAGGCACAGGGGTTCTCAGTGAAGTCCCTGGATCAGCCACAACAGCATCATCTGGGAAGTTGTTAGAGATGCAGATTCTGAGGCCCTGCCCCAGATGGACTGAATCAGGAAGCCTGGGGGAGGGAGCAGCAGTCCATGTTTTAACAGGCCTTGCAGGTGAGGCCGATAGTGTGCATGTTTGAGGACCACTGATGTGGGGAGTGGTTCTCAACTTTGGTTGTACTTTAGAACCTCCTGGGAGCCTTCAAACTCCCAATGCCCTGGAAATACCCCAGACCAATTACATCAGAATCTTGTTGGGGGGGGTGGCTGTGAGGTGTGTGTGGAGGCCACACGCATCGGTGTGTTTGAATGTTTCCAATAGACATATCCTGAATCTAAATTTAAAAATATATTTTTCTAAAGATTGTGTTATATACATAACATAAAATTTACCATTTAAACCATTTTAAAGCATTCAGTTTAGCGGCATTAAGTACATTCACATTGTTATACAACTATTACCGCCATCCATTCACAAAACATTTTTCATTTTCCAAAACAGAAACTCTATACTCCCTAAATAATAACTTCCCCCATTGCCTTCTCCCCCTATACATTTTTCAAAAAGGCATTTCGAAAACCAGGTACAACTTACCAAGTCATGGACATAGCAGATACAGGGAATAATAGCCACCAGAAATAGTTTCCCTTGTCTGAAAAGACAGCCATGAGGATTCCCACCAGGGTGGCATTGTAGCCCTGGAGCCCTGCTGCAATGGCGGACCTGTGGGCAAAAAGCACAGCTTGGACAGCTTCCAGGAGGATGTTGGCTGGACGTGCACATAAATGACACTTGTAACTTCCAGATAATATTTACATTTGAAAATGAGATTATATTTAGGATTTTATTGCAAAGTCTGTAGAAGCCAAATACTAATAAAAGCATGAAAAATTAAAATATACATGGATAAAATGCAAATGTGTACATAGAGCAACCCCTATAGAGGTGTCATAGCTAAAGATAGAATTCCAGCATCTAGGGGAGGAAAGGGAAATCAGCAATCCAACATATTCTGCTTCCTTTTACCCTTTTGTTCCAAAAGTTATTATTTCTTTTAAGTCATTAGGACCTCTGACTTGAATAGAGCTTTGATGTGAAACTGTTTCCTAAGTCTGATTTTCTTGGTGAGAGATGTAAGATTCTTAAAATGTAAATTTACTTCCATGGTGTCTTTGATCTTATAAACACAGATCTTCCAACTTAGCATATATTTTCATCTTCCTGTGCTTCCATTTTGTTGTCTCCAGATATACATTTCCAAGTTATTGCAAAGAAAAACAATTACTTTTACTTGGCAAATTACTCCATTTAATTATGTGCATATTTAGCACCTAATTATTTCTTGGGTCCTTTTTGCTTCCCAGCATTTAACCTCACTTCTAAATGTTGTCCTGGGTAAGTTTCTACTCCTGGCCAAAATGGTTCCCATTTCATATTTGGGGACAAGAAGCTCCAAGTGGGAAATGGAATGATTTCTATAGAATAAGCCCCGGGGCTCTGAGAATTGGCACCCTGAAGGTACCCAGCATTCAAGGATGAAGTCTGTAGGAGTCATGGGTTTGCAGATGGTGAAGTGGGTGGGTGAGGTTGAACACAGGGCCTGAGGGGGAGGTGATGTAGCAATGAGCCACGCTACAGGGCAGTACAGGATGGTGTGAAAGCTTCTCCCCGCCTGTTTGTCACTGGAGCAGGAGGCACCAGTTCAACCGCAGGGTGATATTCATCTGGGCAAGAGTATTAGAGGTGAGACTCCATGCTCAAAAGCCCTTTGTCTCCCTTAAATAATCCTTCAGGATATGTGGCAGGTGATGCAACTTGTATTGGTTTAACCCAGGAAATGATAATTGAGGCCATACCTGAGGGCAGTGGGGAGCTATGCAAGGCTTGTCCTCTCAGCAACTGACTTTCGGATTGAAGGCTTGAGTTTGATCAACAAAAAATTAACTGCAATGCCTACATGTTGTGGAATGCCACAGTTTCATCAACAGGAAGATGTGTATTCACTTAAAGCAGAATTACCTTTTTCATGTGCCCTTTAGGACCGAGGAGAGTAAAAGAGATCTGAGAACTAACCCATGTAAATATGGCTGGTCTTTTAAACCATTGATCCCCAACGTTTTTGGCACCAGGGACTGGTTTCATGGAAGGCACTTTTTCCACGGACTGGGTTGTGGGGGGGAATGGTTCAGGCGATGGGGAGTGGCAGACGAAGCTTTGCTTGCTAGCCCGCCACCCACCTCCTGCTGTGTGGTCCAGTTCCTAACAGGGGGTGTTGGGGACCCCTGTCTTAAACCATACTTGATAAGGACAATAGGTCAACTTCTACTGGGGCAAAACAATGAAGAAGATTTGATATGATACAATCCTGGACCACACCTCCAAACTGGACAGACTGTTTCTTGATGTGCGTTAGAACAGAATTTGACCTAAGGTACAAAATCACCCTCCATAGAGAACAAGTCAGGCTCCTTGGACCTGACGGGAAAGTGGAGCATTTTCGGACTCTCTCCCCAAGAAGCCCCTTAGGCAGTTTACAGTAAGTGTTACAGGAGCTTAGCTGATAATGACAATCCACTGGGGATGATGCATGGATCCTGGCCACCTAGAAGACCAGCAGCCTCCCTGAAGGAACTGGTCAGGCAGGAGCCGTCTCCTCCCATGGTAGGAGTCAGCTCATCAATTCTTCAGTGGCGGATGGTTTATAAAGTACACGCTATGTTTAGCCTAACACATAGTTCAGAAGACACACTAACATTACGTAAGTCAGAACTTGCTTACTTGGAATTTATGTCAGTTTGTCTCTCTGGAAGCTGAGCTAATCTTTGCACTGTCCATGAAGAATGAATTTACTAAGCTAAGCATGGAAATAAGATATAATGGGATTAGTGGGATTTTTAAGCCACTAAAACTTTTCCTGAACCCATATTCATTTTTTGTAAATAAACAAAATGCTGATGATAAATAATTGATCAATCATTAAAGCAGATCCCTTTGGACCCTACCCTGGGAATTACTTATAGCTTTGTTCTGGTTACTGTGTAGTGCCAGGAGCATCTGGCATCATTCAGACTGGCCGCTTATTCAGGTACCACGAATAAGAGGATATAAATGATTTCCTGACCTCTGACTAAAGGCACATATAAAGCATTCTGTGCAATAAAGGTTGTTTCTCCTGGGGAGGGTGGGGCTTTATCACTGTTGCCCAGAGTAACTGGTTGGCTCCTGTGTTCTAAGAAGCAAGAAGCGGAGGCTTGGAGGGACGCGCCTACCTGTCCTGACCGAGTAACAGGGCTGTCAGGGTGGAGACCACAGTTGCCACACAGCCACTGAGCGCCCACCAGGGGTTCTGGACCAGGAGTCCCACCAGAATCAGGATTCCGCTGATGGGGTTGCTGACAAACACCACTTGGGATATGCCCCGAAGGACCCAGTCGATGAACTGGAGCGCCTGGGGTTTGTCTGGAAGAGATGAGATGGGCAGAGCTAAGGAAACAGCGAGGCAAATGGGGCTCCTTCCCAAGTCCAGGGCCCACCCTGAGCAAAATCCCCTCTCATGAAGGTGAAGCTAATTTTTGATATTCCTTGAAGCTTTTTCTCTGAACCCTTTCCCCTTAGTGACCTTCAGATCTCTGAAAGCAACCAGTTTCTTTCCTCTCAATCCAACTGCCCCTACTAGAATCTCAGTTCCAGAAAGCATCGAATGAACTTATTTACTATGCTTAGAGGTTCAGATTCATACACCAAAGGAATGAATTACCAATAGTAAAATTTCACTTTTTAAGTACCGAAATTATAAGGAGGAACCAGGTGCCTTCCTCTGATATCAACTGGACTGCGGCCCTGACCACTATCTCCATTAAAAAAAATTTGAAGAAGTTTGCTGGTTATAAGATAAAAAGTTAAAAAAAGGGAGAGGAAAGAGATAGATAGAAGGTAAGGGAGTATAACTAAAGATATGACTAGAAGAACCAGCAAACCATTTCCCCCAAAGCCACTGCTCCAAGGGGTGGAAGCGTAAATACCTTTAAGCCAGTTGGCTAATTCTTTCATATCACCAGTTATGTAGCCAAGTGCCTTGGGGAGGCATCTTCTCTTGCGAACTGGTGGACCCTGATTTCCACCCTGGTCCAGTTTAACCACAGTGGGGCTGTCCTCCATGGATAGCTCTTCCTCTGGCTCCTTAAGGAAAGAACAGAGCTCATAAGCATCCTGTGCAGAACACTTCGGACTGGCCAGTGTGGGACCTGGTCACAGTAGCCACAGAGGATGAGTTTAAAGGCACTTTCTCTGGACCATGACATCCCATGGAACTAAGAAAACACCATTTTCCTCTTGAAATGTTGTCACGGAGATTATTACCAAGACCCAAACCCCATACTACTTTTGTCATCACTGTTTTCAATGCCACCACGAAAAAAGGTTGTGGTCTTTAATTTCATAAGGTTCAGTTTCTAGCTCAACAAATATTTATTGAGCACCTATATCCTACACTCAAAGAGCTCAGTCTAGTGGGAAAGACTGAAAAATAGTTAATTTCAATGTAAGGGGTCAGATAATGATATAGAAATAGCTAAGATAAGTACTTAAGCTTCTTGCTGCCAATGAAAGGAGCCAGATGTCAGGTTACAGACCAATCAGCTACTTTCCAAGACAAGCAGCCATTTTAAATTAAATTTTTATTTTACAAAAAAGAGTTTTGTTTTTAAAAGTTTGAAAGAGAAGAAATGTTTACAAAACAGTGTGTGTGTGTTAACACAGCCTAAGAAAACCGCCTCTTACTCACTCTCCAAGTCAAAGATTGCTTGACTATGTCGTCACATCAGGCAACTGCCTCAGATATTCTTTATTTTTGGAATTTGTTATTTAAATGTTTAAAGACTGGAAAAATAATATTCCACAAAGGTGTAGAAAATGGGAAAGGTGGAGGCAGACCAAGCTGTTGAAAACCAAAGAATTACAATTTAAGAATTGTATGCTGTGGGGCTTCCCTGGTGGTGCAGTGGTTGAGAGTCCACCTGCCGATGCAGGGCACACGGGTTCATGCCCCGGTCCGGGAAGATCCCACATGCCACAGAGCGGCTGGGCCCGTGAGCTATGGCCGCTGAGCCTGTGCGTCCGGAGCCTGTGCTCCACAACGGGAAAGGCCACAACAGTGAGAGGCCCGCGTACCGCAAAAAAAAAAAAAAAAAAAGAATTGTATGCTATAAGAATGTACAGGGCATACTTACAGTAAGCATGCCTCGGGGAAATACTAACAGTATAACCGTGACTGGTGCTCACTGTGAGACTCTTCACTTCTCATGATAATTGTTAATAGGACTAAGCACCAGCATCAACAGAAATATGGTACCCTGTAGACAAAAATGGTTTTATGGTGCCGATGGTAGATATAAAAGAATACCAATGATGTCGTCCCAGAAACAGGCAAAGGGAGAAAGACAATGGCAAAACTACCTTGAGTTTGCAAGGAAGCAAGGAGCACAGCCAGGCCAGTGTGAAGCAGGGGAACGCCAAAACCATCAGACCCCAGAAGGCACAAGTGTGGAATGTGGAAGCCACAGGCACGTAAGACATGACCAAGGAAATACCCCAAACTCGTGCAGTTAAACCAGCTCGTCTTCTCTCTGTGGCCAGGCTGTGAATAAGGGGTTCTCGTGGCTATTTTTGGTCCTATCGTTGTTCCATTTACCATAGCCAACAAATGGCTATTAACAGATAATAAAAGTTATGGCTTTCTAAATTTTTATTTTTTCCAATCCAGATTTTAGTTTTGGCTTCTATTAATCCCAGTACAGAAATCAATGTAACATTTTTTATTGAGTCACAATTTCACTTCAATTGTATTATTTCATTGCCCAACTAACCATTCTGCTTTTGAACAATGGCCAACCATTCCAGAAAGCAGAAGCTGTTCATGCAATGCATTCTAGACCAGGGTCATTTTGTCTTGGCAAAATAGTGATAGAAACCAGCATTTGTGAGACTTCCCAATGAACATTTGCATTAAGAAATTCTTAAACTGAAAACTGCTGGAGGTCAGGAACCAAAACTAAGTCTATATGGAACTCAGCTGGCCCCAAAGTTAAACAAGGAAAACTGTTTGAATTATTAAGCAATTGTGAAAAATTGGATTTTATTTCATAATCTAAGTGATGACTATCATTTATTTTTATTTATCTCCCTCTTTAAACATCATAACTGAAAATATTGCTTGGAAGGCCCTTTCCTCAGCTACAGTGACCCCATTCTCAAAGCCACGCATCTTATGAGAGGCATCAGGCTCCAGTCCAGGCAATGACAAGAAATTGCCTTGAGTTGCTGTGACTGAGTAGATCTGGCCCTACAGAGGCAGCACCGAATGAAAACATTAAAGTGGACATTTTCCATCAAGTACAGAAACAGGTATATGGGTTATTCCAGGGTGAACAAATTCATGTTCTCAAAATTTCCAGCATTTATTTATTTATTTTAGAGGGTTTTAAATACATCATCACCTCAGAGATTTTAGAGATAACAAATATGAAACCTGATATTCTAACTGGCTAGACATGACTGAGAACCTGACTGGCCAGAGTTCCCTGCCTAGCCACCCGAAGTTGGATAAAGATTGAATCATTTATCTGAATCCACAGCCCAACGTATAGAAGGCTTGCTGCGCTTTGTCTTTCCAGTATCCACATATTGGGGTAGGTTGTGTGGTTGCCATGTCCTAGAGAGAGGGGTCTTCTCATGAGTTGAGCAGACAGTTGCTGCTGTGGACGAACCCCCCAGGAACCACTTATTCTGAAATCCTGAATACTCTGGAGCCCTGGGAACCCTGACTACTTGCTCCAGAACTTAGGCATGAGAATTGGTTAAGAGAAACCAGTAACTTAAAGGTTGTGGTTCACCCTAGAATTTTATCATGCTAGACTGTTTGCATTTCTTTAGGGAACTTTAAGAATCCACACATCCTAATTGGAAAGGCAATGCAAGGTGATAAAGCAGGAACTTAAACTGATGCTCAAGCTTCTCAAATCTAAGTAGGTCATTAAATTTCAACTAAAAAGACAGGACCAGAAAATAAAAGGAAAAAACTCTATAAAATAGGAGGAGCATAAGTTAAAAATCCCAGACTACTTTTTCCTCGCTTTTCCAAGGTTGTCAAAACTCTGCAGCACAAAGGTCCAGCATCCAACCCCAAATGAGTGTCTTGTGACTTTCTTGACCAAGACCCCTGTGCATCTGGCTCAGCCCAAGCTGCACTGCTCAGCAGAGCATGAGGACCCACTTCCCAGGCTCTGTTCAGAAAAGACACAGCAGAGTCACAGAGAGAAGCTGCACAAAGGTAGCATACCTGTTCTGGTGGCCCATGGGCCAGGGCCAAGCTTAGCCAGAGGAAGCCTCTACGTGCTGCCTCACCAGCTTTTTTTCCAAAAGGGTCCCTCCAAAGAGGACCAGGAGGGGCGTCACCAGTGGCGCCAATCAAAGACCGTCCATTCATCCTTCCTTTCTTTCCATACATGACAAAGGGCAAAAATAGATGAATCAGCAGGATTCGTGCCCTGGCTGTGGTGCGAAATGCAAGGTAGAGAGAGGCAGGAGCTCTCCCAGGGAGTTCCTGGGGAGAGGAGATCTTAACAGAGAAGGCCAACTTCTCCATAAACAAGAGCTCCATCAGCAAAGAGAGACCATGAGCTGACTGCAGACATTGAATGTTCATTTTACTTCACTTAGAACAAAAGAAAAATATGGCAAATCATCCTGCACAGAGACCTATGCATAGATTTTGTTCTGCTGCGTTTCTCCACTATCAGGAAGCTGACAGATCTGAAGCCTGTTCCAGAAGGAGGGGTGGGCTCAGGCTCTGAAACACTTCAGGCAAACTGTTAGGGCTCCATCTTGGGGGTCAAAGCCAATGCCAAAATTTCCCTCAGCCTTGATCTTTACAAATGTGAGAAGGAGAAGGCCTAGTATGGGTTCTATTTTCTGTGATAAGATGCTAGCCACACTTTGTATGCATAGCAAAAGCCCAGTCTAAGAAACTGCTAAATGACATTTTTCCCCCCTTGTATCTGAATAGGAATTGTTAAAAATTGGACATCGCCTTGTTTATAAGAAACAATTCTTAGTTGAATTCAACAAGTGTGGCAACTTTTTGTTTCCTTTTTTTTTTTTTTTATTAAAAAAAAAACTTCCATCACATCCAAGGATAGTATTCTTCCTTCAGAGGTCCCAGGAAAGTCGTATGTGTGGTATTTCTTTATTTTTTTTCTTCCTCTTTTATTTAATTTTTACTTTCTTCTACTGGCTTGGTTTGAAATCTGAAAATTTACACTCTACTAGAGTGACTCAGAAAAATCCACAACCGTGGAAAATATTACTGACATTTCTTAGGAAAAAACTGTGTATGTGTATGTTTATCCATGGTTAAACAATCTGGCAAATACCTGACCAGGGGGTTGCATTATGTATATTTTTGTTTGATAAAGAACAACATGCAGAAACCCAACTGTAGGGCACTCATACACAATTTTAAAAAAAAGAAAGAATGAATGAAATAAAAAGGAGAGAAAGAGGGCTTCGCTGGTGGCACAGTGGTTGAGAGTCCGCCTGCCGATGCAGGGGACGCGGGTTCGTGCCCTGGTCCGGGAAGATCCCACATGCCGCGGAGCGGCTGGGCCCGTGAGCCATGGCCGCTGAGCCTGCGCGTCCGGAGCCTGTGCTCCGCAATGGGAGAGGCCACAACAGTGAGAGGCCTGCGTACTGCAAAACAAAAAAAACAAAAACAAAACAAACAAAAAAAAAAAAAAAAAAAAAAAAAGGAGAGAAAGAGACAGGTAGGACTGTCACATTCCCGTTTTACATTTCCCCACCACCAAAATCACCACGTCTTGGAGAATGACATCCTTGAGCTCAACAACGATATTTTCTTAGCCAAGAGAGAGAGAGAAAAAGTTGAGAGAGCATATAATTTGAGGCTTCATTTTATAGAAGGGAAAACTGGGGTCCAGAGTGGGGACCATCCACGTTCACTCAGCAGGGTCAGCCTTATGGAATAGGTAAGCTCTGGTGGCTCTTTGTCTTCCGGGCTGGAGCCACACACATTGATGCCCCCAAGATTCTATTCAAGTCAACACACAGTGAAGGAGCAGCTTCTGAATGCCGGGATGCAAGGGGCGTTAGGGCTCAGTGACACAGTAGACACAGCCTGTCTTCGTGGCCTCCCTGACATAACCCTGGGGAAGGAGTGTTGAACAGCAGCAAAGGGCTCTGCTACGCCTGGTTTCACCCCATGCCCTTGCCCGAAGCAGTGACTCTTCTGACAAACATCTCACCGTGCCTCAAAGTAAGCCTCACTCTCCTGCATCGCTGACATATCTACAACAAGGCCTATATGTGCTGAAGGTAACATCCCAAGAATGTTCTGGAAGCTGCACCCGATGAGCTTACAGCAGGAGTTAGAAAGCACTTTTCATAGCCCAGATCACTAGTGCAACAAAGCAGTACTCATCATTCTGAAATATCAAGATTTCAGCTCAACTACATTCCTTGTTTTATTACAGGAAGTACAGCTCATTCTATTGTCAACATACATTAGAAATTTGTACAATTAGAGAGCCCTGAAAGTTGTTAATTTTCTATGCCTCAAATATCACTTTTAAAAATAATACAAAGTTTTGGATAGAGATATAGAAGAAAGCATATAAAGATTCATGCTTTATCACACATAAGAGAATTTTCAGCATTGACATTTATCTGATACTTACAGTAATCTTTATTTTAGGTAGTTTTTGATTCTAAGCGGTGGGAGGTGCTCAGGTTTCTCTAAAGCTGTAATCAGAAACAAAGAAAATGCTGTCAGCTATCCTGCCTCCTGATTAAAACACTTCTCTCCTCAGAACACACTCCCCTAGAAGCCTTGAGGTCTGAATTCCACATCAGAAAGGGTAGCTGCAAAGAAGCTGCCAAATTTGTGCCTGTAGTGGGACTGACTCGTTCTCCCAATGGGTGTTCCAGCACCCTCCCTCCAGCACGACAGCACATAAAACCATAGTTGGAAAGGGCCATTCCCAGTACCCACTTTTTTTTTTTGAGTCGGATTGATACATCTCCAATTTTACTTATTTCAAAAACACAGCCTGAAACTCCTATAGAGTGTCGGTGAGCTGAGTCCTTTAGCACCTCAAGTGGACTCCTTGCTGAAACCCTCTTCCACACGAACTCCGGTGGAAGAAATCATGCTGTAGTTTGATCCACCTGCTGTAGAAACCATGAACCAAGACGCTGCTTGCAAGCATCCAGGAGGAAGCCCATGGTTTGGGTAAATGGCTTTCTAGTATACCAGAACTCTGTCTTTGCTGCTTTTACTCAGTTCCAATCATCTGAACATATTTCTCCATTAAAAAAAGAAAAGCGAAAAAGAGCAAAAATTAGAGAGGTCTAAGAAGACAACCCCCCGACAAGGAACAGTTAGAAATGAACAGAGATGAGAGTACTCACACTGCAGCTGGCTTCCTGGGCAGAAGGCACTGGCTGATAAAGCCCTGCTGGGCTCTATTAAAAGGGAGGTGCTTAGGAGGAGGGTGCTGGGGGAGGCACCCAGCACTTTGATACTCAGAACCCACTCTGCATATCTGTGCTTCTTTTTTTCTCCTCCCACTTCAGGCACCAGGGCCAAAGTACTGCCGAGCAACTGGCCCCCTGTCCCGTGCCTTCTGTCTGTCTGTCTCTGTTCTTGATTGGGTGCCAGCAGCTCTGCCATCGTTTCTGCGGGCTCCCAGGTCTTTGTCCAGCAGCAATCCTGCTCAAGCTCATTGTTGTCTTCCCGGTGCTGTTTCCTCTACCCTGAGATATTCTGGGGAAGATTTGTAACTGAAAAGGATCAACAAGTGTCTCTTAAACTAAAAACTGAGAGACACGTTGCTACACAGTAGACTCTGGAGCTAAGTATCGGCTCCTGGGGTGGAATGTTCTCTCAGACTTGACGTGGCTTCTGCATAGGTGTAGGAATCCAGCAAAGCCTTGCAGAGTGTGGTGCGAGCGTGGAGGAGAACCGGGGTCCACAAGTTGTTTTCTGGAAACCAACCTGCCCTTGTCCCCAGTGAGGAGGAAAACAAAAATATAAATGTTTCCCTGGAATTGTCCCTCTTTCCAGGTGAGAATCCCAGGACAAACTCTGCTGCCTTTAAAAGTCAGGAGGCAAACACTCCACAGCAGAGGAATCTAAAATTCAAGTGAGAAATCCCTTTCTTCCCCATTTTTCTTAAATTTCATTTTTGTGGCTTGTTCTGTGATGACAGAAATCATGGGAACTCTGGTTCACTTCTATGAGCACAGAATTTTAAAAACCAATAAAACACACAGAAAGCTGTGCAGGTGTCAGCGGGGCCTCCCGCCCACCTGGACGAGCTGATAATCCTCATCAGGGAGGCGGCCAGCAACTCTCTGGCTCCACCCCCTGGACACCAGCCAAACCACAGGGCTCCATGCGGTGGGTGGTCGCGGGGGGGGGGGGATTCCCTCCCTCCAAGTGTCCCCCTGCAGCTCAGGGTATGTGTGTCTGGGGCCTGGGAGGGAGACCACAGGTCCAGGTTTATGACCAGAATTTTGAGGTTCAGGCAAATCTCCCTTCAACATTTTCTTCCTGGTAAAATAAATTCCTCAGGTTACCCTGAAGGAGAAAAATGAATCACAAGAGGATAGTCTGAGGGCCTGGTATAGGAATGGAAGGAATCACACTAGTGTTTCCATGAGTTCCTTATGCAAATAGGCTACAATCCCTCGTGGTAATAATAGTAATAGTGGTAGTAATGATACTGATTGGAATTGCACAAATGGTTGGGCATTCACTCTATGTGCTGGGCACTGCACTTTGGGGCTAAGCGCTTTGTATGCATTAGTCATTTAACCATCACTAAAATCCTCTGAGGTGAATGCCATTATCCCCTTTTTGCAGAGGAGGAAACAGGCTCACAGAATTTAAATAACTTGCCCCAAGTCTAACACTGAGGTTTGTACTTGGATGTACTCTAGTATCATCCAGTATTTCCAACTTCTGCCTATTGTTTGTCTTTCATTAATTCATTAATTAACTCAATGAGCTCAGCCATCAACATGTATCTCTAGAACTCATCCTAAAGCCACCTCCACATGGTACCCAAGCAGCATTCTGCCTCAGTGGCCTGAGTGGGCTGCTCAGGGGTGGAGGGTGTGTACTGAGTCTTAAGTCTTCTTGCAGAGCAACTTCCTCCCCGCCGTCCCTCCCTGCCCTCTTCCCTGATCTTTGTAAAGGCACACCTTAAGTTGCTGATTACAAGATAGAGCCGTACTATATGGTTTACTTAAAGTAGTGCAAAGCACGTGGGATTCCAAGTCAGGCAGACCTGAGTTTGAATCCTGGCTTTGTCCCTTACTAGTTGTGTGACCTGAGATATGTTACTGTCTCTGGACCTCAGATTTCTCATTGTAAAGCTGGGTAAGTTGACTTCCTTTGTAAGGTTGAGATGAAGTTTTGTAACCATGTATGTAAATCTCTACCTGACACATGGAGTTGTCACCATTCGGATGTCTGCTCTTCTCAATTTGGGTTGGTTTGTCCTCGGGGATTCCTGAAAGGGTCCCTCTTCCCTGCCTGAACCAGGGGAAAAGGCTTCTTGGCTCTGACATCCAAAGTGGTGTAGTTATGAGCGTGGAAGAACCCTGAAGTGGGTAGGTGGGAGTCAAGTTCTCACACTGCAAGACCCCAAGATGCCAGGGTCTGCCCTTGTCCAGTGGCTGTGGCTTTGGAGAGAACTCTGAGCTGGACATTAGAGGGAAAATTGGGCACCCAATAACAAGTGCATACATAGGTTCTTAGGTGATTTTAAACAGCTCTAATTACACAATTCAATGACTTTTTTTCAGCCTCTCCTGGTATCATTTATTGAGAGTTTGAGCACCGACATTGTTTTCCTTCCGAGTTGTCCCCAGGCCTCCTCATGGTGGAGGTGCCCCCCTCTCCTCGTTCTTGGAACTCATCTGTCACCCTCTCTCTGCCTCAATCACAATGAGGCTCTGACTTTCTCCATAGAGTTTCTGCCCCTAGAAAGTTCTTTCTCTCCTCTCTCCCCACCCACTTTGCACAAGCATCCACACCCAGCTTTCTTCCTCCGCCCGTCCACACTATGCTCCTGGGAAATGAAAACAATTATGTCCATGTTTCTCACTGGAGAAGTGGCTATCCCCTTGGACCCTGCGACAGATCTGCTATTGTCTCTTATTTAAAAAAATACTTTATGGTGTGCAGTCCCACCTGGGCTGGAGGATACTAATAGTTCTTTTTATTGATAACAGATCTCTTTCTTTCCAGAAAGGTTTTGAGGAAGTTCATAAAAATATATGTGAGAGGAAGTAAGAACTAGATAAATAAATGGGGAAGAAAGGAGAAAAAAACTATGGATAATGATGTGATTTAAGTATTTTTCCTACAATGTCTTGCATTTGTAGGTTTTTTTTAATAGGAGATACTTTTATTTTTTTATAATTTATTTATTTGTTTTTATTTTTGGCTGTGTTGGGTCTTTGTTGCTGTGTGCAGGCTTTCTCTGGTTGCGGTTAGTGGGGGCTACTCTTTGTTGGCGTGCGCAGGTTTCTCATTGTCGTGGCTTCTCTTGTTGGGGAGCATGGGCTCCAGGTGCGTGGGTTTCAGTAGTTGTGACATGCAGGCTCAGTAGTTGTGACTCGTGGGCTCTAGAGTGTAGGCTCAGTAGTTGTGGCGCATGGGCTTAGTTGCTCTGCGGCATGTGGGATCTTCCCGGGCCAGGAATTGAACCTGTGTCCCCTGCATTGGCAAGTGGATTCTTAACCACTGCGCCACCAGGGAAGCCCCCATTTGTAGGTATTTTAAAATATATATTGTTTGACTCAGAAATTATCCCAACATTATTTCATTTTGGTTGCTGCTTGATATTGATGTTTCTATAGGCAATTTAACTTTACAAATAATTTGCACCACAGCATAACAGGACAGTGTCCACACTCAGGAATTCTGCAGGAGAGGAACAAGCAAGCAGAGGGCTATTCTGCATCCTGAGCAGGGCTTTTCTAAATGGGAGAGAGAGCATTAAAGAAAAAGCAGCCTCAGCCTTCTTCTCCTGTCCTCCTGCCCCCCACAGAGAAAAGCACATGGAGTACAGAGTGTCCCTCTGCACTGTGTTCTGGGACCACAGTGTTTGGTTTGGTAAACAGTCAGACAAAGAGGCTCCAGACAAGGGCCAAAACCCCCATTGGCCCAGAACACCACTCTGGGTACCCTTTGTGGTAGGCATTCCCTAGATGTGGAGCCAAGAGGCAGGCAGGCGCTAAGTGCACACATCTCTCCACCTGGCCAGGGGAGCATGGGGATGGGAGATGGTAGGAAGCACTGAGGCACCTACATTTTTAGCTCTTAAATGCACTTGTGCAATTATTCAGCCCCATTGAGTATCTGGTTGTTTGTCCTTCTGCACACAGCAGAAGGGTGAGAAAACCTCCATCCCTACCTATGACTTCTATCAGATTCCTTCTTTCCATGCATCACCTTCTTTCCAGCTCTTAAATTAAACTCAGGCGAGTTTCAGGCCCATCATGTAGGTATCTGGTGTCCTCAGCCAGTACCTAAGGGTGTGCGCTGCAAAAATGCACCATGGCTAAAGGGGCAGCTTTAACATCCTAGACATTTATGCATTTATTGCAACAAAACTCCTATAGATGGTGCTAAAATGTCTTGATGAAAGGGGTGCTGGGGTGCCTTTAAATGAAAGGGCCATACTGGCTAACAATGGTCCTGCTGGTGCTTTTGTTTATTCAGGATTAAAAAATAATAATTTCCCAATGAGGAACAATAGGGAAAAGGGTAGGAGGAGAGTTTTTGTAATCTATATAGACTAGGTTGAAAGAAGAGATTGGAGTGTAGAGGAAAATGAGTGTTGGGGACTGGCATGGCCCTGTTTACCTGTAATATTCCTAAACTTAGGAAGTCGAGCTTTATTTTATAATTGGGCCAGGAAGAGAAAGGGGATGGCCTAGCACAAGCATTGCGAATGAGGCTCTCTGAGCCAGTGGGCTGGCCAAGGGTTACAGGCTCTTGGCAAAGACATCAGCCACTGGAGGTTGAGTAGGATGGGCTGAGGCTCTCTCCTAGCCAGGCACATGAATCGGGGTTACTCACTAGGGGGTCTCTTGGAGAGAGCTGGGTTTAATGCAGCCAAGAAGCTGCAAAGGTCGGGGTAGATATGTTAAACTAAGGTTGCTTTCGGGAGCTAAGGAGGTGGCAGTTGGCTCAGCCTCCTCACAGTTGCCCTAACTAGAGGCTTAATGTCTGCTGGTTGCACAGTGTTGCCAGCTCCGCCTGATTTAAAGATCAGAAATGCTCCCTATTATCATCTCCCTGCCTCACACCAATTGGCTGCCAAGATTTACAGAAGGATTCAGAGTCTCTTGGCTCTCACTCCTCCTCCCATTCCCCTTGCCTCTTCTTTCTCTACTGTCGGCACCTGCCAAGGCTGGGGTGGGGACCAAAGGCAGAGGGACCTTGAGAGGACATTATTCAAATACCTGTCTGGTCAATTGGCTTAAAGTTGGACTACACTGCACCCTCAAATTCTTGAGTTGGTAAATTGAGCTATTATGATTCAACTGGCCACAGATTTATAACAGAGCCTTAGTAATCCTATAATAACATTGGCTAAGGAAATGCAGTTGTGTGGGGATATTATGACAGACATGGAGGAGAATTCCCATGGAGCTCTGATATTGCATTCTATTCTTAAAGAATAAACTTGATTCCATGTTTTATTCAAAACAAAAATTAAACCCGGTCTATAAAAATATGCACCCGGATATTGGTTCAAGATGGTGGAATAGAAGGACGGGCACTCACTCCCTCTGTGAGAGGACTGGAATCACAACTAACTGCTGAAAAATCGACAGGAAGACACTGGAACTGACCAAAAAAACCCTCCACATCCAAAGACAAAGGAGAACCACAGTGAGATGGTAGGAGGGGAGCAACCACAATAAAACTTAATCCCATAACTGCTGGGTGGGTGACTCACAAACTGGAGAACAATTATACCACAGAGGTCCACCCACTGGAGTGAAGGTTCTGAGTCCCACGTCAGGCTTCCCAACCTTGGGATCTGGCAATGGGAGGAGGAATTCCCAGGAATCAGACTTTGAAGGCTAGCAGGATTTGATTGCAGGACTTCAACAGGACTGGGGGAAACAGAGACTCCATTCTTGGAGGGCACACACAAAGTAGTGTGCTCATCAGGACCCAGGGGGAGGGAGCAGGGACCCCATAGGAGACTGAACCAGACCTACCTGTTAGTGTTGAAGGGTGTCCTGCAGAGATGGTGGGCAGCTGTGGCTCACAAGGACACAGGCAGCAGAAGTTCTCAGAAGTACTCCTTGGCATGAGCCCTCCTGGAGCCCACCATTAGCCTCAACAAAGGACCTGTAAGCTCCAGAGCTAGGTTGTCTCAGGCCAAACAACCAGCAGGGAGGAAACACATCAGTAAGTGGACTAAAGTTTTACTGAGCTCTGCCCAAAAGACGAACACTCAGCTGTACCCACCACCAGTCCCTCCCATCAGGAAGCTTCAACAAACCTCTTAGATAGCCTCATCCACTAGAGGGAAGACAGCAGAAGCAAGAAGAACTACAATCCTGCAGCCTGTGGAATGAAAACCACATTCACAGAGAGATAGACAAAATGAAAAGGCAGAGGACAATGTACCAGATGAAGAAACAAGATAAAACCCTAGAAAAACAACTAAATGAAGTGGAGATAGGCAACCTTCCAGAAAAAGAATTCAGAATAATGATAGTGAAGATGATCCAGGACCTCAGAAAAAAGAATGGAGGCAAAGATCGAGAAGATGCAAGAAATGGTTAACAAAGACCTAGAAGAATGAAAGAGCAAACACCTAGAAGAATTAAAGAACAAACAAACAGAGATTAACAATACAATAACTGAAACGAAAAATACACTAGAAGCAATCAGTAGCAGAATAACTGAGGCAGAAGAACAGACAAGTGACCTGGAAGACAGAATGGTGGAATTCACTGCTGCGGAACAGAATAAAGAAAAAAGAATGAAAAGAAGTGAAGGTAGCCTGAGAGACCTCTGGGTCAACATTAAATGCACCAACATTAGCATTTTGGGGTCCCAGGAGGAGAAGAGAGAGAGAAAAGACCCAAGAAAATATTTGAAGAGATTATAGTTGAAAACTTCCCTAACGTGGGAAAGGAAATAGCCACCCAAGTCCAGGAAGCCCAGAGAGTCCCAGGCAGGATAAACCCAAGGAGAAACTAGCTGAGACACATAATAATAAAATTGACAAAAATTAAAGACAAAGAAAAACTATTAAAAGCAACAAGGGGAAAATGACAAATAACGTACAAGAGAACTCCTATAAGGTTAACAGCTGATTTCTCAGCAGAAATTCTACAAGCCAGAAGGGAGTGGCATGATATATTTAAAGTGATGAAAGGGAAGAACCTACAACCAAGATTACTCTACCCAGCAGGGATCTCATTCAGATTTGACAGAGAAATCAAAAGCTTTACAGATGAACAAAAGCTAAGAGAATTCAGCACCACCAAACCAGCTCTACAACAAATGCTAAAGGAATTCTCTAGTGGGAAACACAAGAGAAGAAAAGGAACTACAAAAGCAAGACCAAAATAATTAAGAAAATGGTAATAGGAACAAACATATCGATAATTACCTTAAATGTGAATGGATTAAATGCTCCAAACAAAAGACGCAAGCTTGTTGAATGGATACAAAAACAAGACCCATATATATGCTGTCTACAAGAGACCCACTTCAGACCTGGGGACACATACAGACTGAAAGTGAGGGGATGGAAAAAAATATTCCATGCAAATGGAAATTAAAAGAAAGCTGGAGTATCACTACTCATATGAGATAAAATAGACTTTAAAATAAAGACTGTTACAAGAGACAAGGAAGGACACTACATAATGATCAAGGGATCAATCCAAGAAGAAGATATAACAATTATAAGTATATATGCACCCAACATAGGAGCACCTCAATACATAAGGCAAATGCTAACAGCTATAAAAGAGGACATCAACAGTAACACAAAAATAGTGGAGGACTTTAACACCTCACTTACACAAATGGACATATCATCCAGACAGAAAATTAATAAGGAAACACAAGCTTTAAATGACACAAAAGACTAGATAGACATAATTGATATTCATAGGACATTCCATCCAAAACCAGGAGATTACAATTTCTTCTCAAGTGCACACGGAATATTCTCCAGGATAGATCACATCCTGGGTCACAAAACAAGCCTTGGTAAATTTAAGAAAATTGTAATCATATGAAGCATCTTTTCCAACTACAATTGTATGAGATTAGAAACAATTTACAGGGAAAATAACGTAAAAACCACAAACACACGGAGGCTAAACAATAAGCAGCTAAATAACCAAGAGATCACTGAAGAAATCAAAGAGAAAATCAAAAAATACCTAGAGACAAATGACAACAAATACTCAATGACACAAAATCTATGGGATGCAGCAAAAGCAGTTGTAAGAGGGAAGTTTATAGCAATAAAATCCTACCTGAAGAAACAAGAAAAATATCAAATAAACAATCTAACCTTACACCTAAAGGAACTAGAGAAAGAAGAACAAAACCCAAAGTGAGTAGAAGGAAAGAAATCATAAAGATCAGAGCAGAAATAAATGAAATAGAAACAAAGAAAACAATAGCAAAGATCAATAAGCCTAAAAGCTCGTTATTTGAGAAGATAAACCTTTAGCTAGAGTCATTAAGAAAAAGGGGGAGAGGACTCAACTCAATAAAATTAGAAATGAAAAAGGAGATGTTACAACAGACACCACAGAAATACAAAGCAACGTTAAGAGACTACTACAAGCAACTTTACGCCAATAAAATGGACAACCTGGAAGAAATGGACAAATTCTTAGAAAGGTATAAACTTCCAAGACTGAACCAGGAAGAAATAGAAAATATAAACAGACCAATCACAAGTAATGAAATTGAAAGTGTGATGAAACATCTTCCAACAACAAAAGTCCAGGACCATATGGCTTCACAGGTGAATTCTATCAAACATTTAGAGAAGAGCTAACACCCAGCCTTGTCAAACTCTTCCAAAAAATTGCAGAGGAAGGAACACTCCCAAACTCATTCTATGAGGCCACCATCACCCTCATACCAAAGCCAGAAAAAGATATTACAAAAATAAGAAATTACAGACCAATATCACTGATGAATATAGATGTAAAAATCCTGAACAAAATACTAGCAAACAGAATCCAACAACACATTAAAAGGATCATACATCATGATCAAGTGAGATTTATCCCAGGGATGCAAGGATTTTTCAATATATGCAAATCAATCAATGTGATACACCATATTAACAAATTGAAGAATAAAAACCATATGATCATCTCAATAGATGCAGAAAAAGCTTTTGACAAAGTTCAACACTGATTTATAATAAAAACTCTCCGGAAAGTGGGCATAGAGGGAACCTACTACAATGTAATAAAGGCCATACATGACAAACCCACAGCAAACATCATTCTCAATGGTGAAAAACTGAAGGCATTTCCTCTAAGATCAAGAAGAGGACAAGGATATCCATTCTCGCCACTATTATTCAACATAATTTTGGAAGTCCTAGCCATGGCAACCAAAGAAGAAAAAGACATAAAACGAATACAGATTGGAGAAGTAGAAGTAAAACTGTCACTGTTTGCAGATGACATGATACTATATATAGATAATCCTAAAGATGTCACCAGAGAACTACTAGAGCTAATCAATGATTTTGTAAAGTTGCAGGATACAAAAGTAATGCATAGAAGTCTCTTGAATTCCTATACACTAACAACGAAAGATCAGAAAGAGAAATTAAAGAAACAATCCCATTCACCATTTCAACATAAAGAATAAAATACCTAGGAATAAACCTACTTAAGGAGGTAAAAGACCTGTACTCAGAAAACTATAAGACACTGATGAAGTAAACCAAGATGACACAAACAGATGAAGAGATATACCATGTTCTTGGATTGGAAGAATCAATATTGTGAAAATGACTGTACTACCCAAAGCAATCTACAGACTCAATGCAATGTCTATCGAATTACTAGTGCCATTTTATACAGAACTAGAACAAAAAATCTTAAAATTTGTATGGAGATACAAAAGACCCTGAATAGCTAAAGCAATCTTGAGGGGAAAAAACGAAGCTGGAGGAGTCAGAATCCCTGATTTCAGACTATACTACAAAGCTACAGTAATCAAGACAATATGATACTGGCACAAAAACAGAAATATAGATAAATGGAACAGGATAGAAAGTGCAGAGATAAACCCATGCACCTATGGTCAAATAAACTATGACAAAGGAGGCAAGGATATACAATGAGAAAAGACAGTCTCTTCAATAAGTGGTGCTGAGAAAACTGGACATCTACATGTAAAAGAATGAAATTAGAACACTCCCTAACACCATACACAAAAATGAACTCAAAATGGATTAAAGACTTAAATATAAGACCGGACACTATAAAACTCTTAGAGGAAAACATAGGCAGAACACTCTTTGACATAAATTACAGCAAGATCTTTTTTGACCCACCTCCCAGAGTAATGGAAAGAAAAAGAATAATAAACAAATCGGACCTAATGAATCTTAAAAGTTTTTGCACAGCAAAGGAAACTATAAACAAGATGAAAAGACAACCCTCAGAATGGGAGAAAATATTTGCAAATGAATCAATGGACAAAGGATTAATCTCCAAAATATATAACAGCTCATGCAGCTCAATATTAGAAAAACAAACAAGCCAATCAAAAAATGGGCAGAAGACCTAAATAGACATTTCTCCAAAGAAGACATACAGATGGCCAAGAGGCACATGAAAAGCTGCTCAACTTCACCAATTATTAGAGAAATGCAAATCAAAACTACAACGAGGTACCACCACACACTGGTTAGAATAGGCAGCATCAGAAAATCTACAAACACAAACGCTGGAAAGGGTGTGGAGAAAAGGGAACCCTGTTGCACTGCTGGTGGGAATGTAAATCGATACAGCCACTATGGAGAACAGTATGGAGGTTCCTTAAAAAACTGAAAATAGAATTACTTATGACCCAGTAATCCCCCACTGGACATATACCCAGTGAAAACCATAATTCAAAAAGACACATGCACCCCAATGTTCATTGCAGCGCTGTTTACAATAGCCAGTACTTGGAAGCAACCTCGATGCCCATCGACAGACTAATGGATAAAGATGATGTGGTACATATATACAGTGGAATATTACTTAGCCATAAAAAGGAACAAAATTGGGTCATTTGTAGAGATGTGGATGGATCTAGAGACTGTCATACAGAGTGAAGTAAGTCAGAAAGAGAAAAATAAATATCATATAATAATGCATGTATATGGAATCTAGAAAAATAGTACAGATGAACCAGTTCAGAAGGCAAGAATAGATACACAGATGTAGAGAACAAATGTATGGACACCAACGGGGGAAAGCAGGGGGTGTGATGGTGTTGGTGGTTGAATGAATTGGGAGATTAGGATTGACATATATACACTAATATGTATAAAATAGATAAGTAATAAGAATGTGCTGTATTAAAAAAAAAGTAAACCTGGTGGAGAAGGACTTAGATATTTTTTGATGCAACCATTCTTATTAGAACTTAAAAAATTCAGCTGAACATTATAGCACCATTATTCTCTGCACATAGTTATTTGAAATAAAATATTAATTTATTACTTAATATTATGATGCAAAAATAGTGATAGAACTAGAAACATTCATAATTAATCACAAACAAACACTTTTTTAGAAAAGTAAAATATAGCAATTCTCAACACTGTTTTTATCCTTTTTTTATTTTTTGGCTGAACTATGCGGTTTGCAGGATCTTATTTCCTCGACCAGGGCCTGAACCTAGGTCCCTGGCAGTGAAAGCATGGAGTTCTAACCACTGGACAGACAGAGAATTCCCTGTTGTTATCCTTAGTTGGAGAAATGACTTTGTTTCACTTTGTTTCTAAATGGAAGAAGCCAGGTTAGAACTCAGCTTCTAGGAGCTAGTGGTGCCTTCTCCCAATTAAGGGGTAACTCTGGGACTGGGAGAAATATTAATATGGGAAGAAGTAGGGTACAGACAGGGAAGAACAGATTTTCCACTGCTTTATCCACTTCCCCTGCCTACAGTCTTTTCTCTCTCAGCCCAGGTTGTTGTTTGTTTTCTCCCAATACCTGGATCAAGGGACATATTTGAATAGAGAGCTAATATTTAATTATGTCAGGTGGCCTTGGCGGTTAGGATGTGCTGATGTGAGTGAAGTCACAGAATTTATGAGTAGTTTTATGAGAGTCCTGAGTAGGTTACCTAAGCTCTCTGGCCTCCAAATGCACTGGCCAGCCATACCCACGTGTCAGCTGAGGTCACAGAGTGGGCCAGGGAGAGTGGATGGATGAGGAAAAGTCCTTCTTCCTTACAGAAGAATGCTTAGGACACAGCTCAGGGGATGCCATCTTTGAAGACAAGGGTCTGTGGGCTCATGATTGAACCCAGATATGACATTGATGATCAGTTAAACACTGTTGAGTGCGGGGGAAAATCCAGTAAGAAATTTAAAGAAACATACTGATAAGTGATGAGCAAAACAATATCCCCATGTGGACTCAATACACAGCATCATTTAGATTTTTGGCTCCTCTTGGCTCACATTTTTGCAGAATCTGGGGTTTACAGACCTCAGAAAGAGTCAACGGCCATGTAAACCTGACAACCAATTTCTCAATAGCTTCTCATGCCCAACAACTTACAAGAAGAAACTAGCTTTAAATTAATATCCATTACAGCCTTGAAGGGAGAAAAAAGTTACCTAAAGGCAGCCTTGGGGGCAGGTGGAGGACCCAGAGCTTTGTTCAGTGTAGAATCTGAGATTTTTATTTGTGGAGGTGGTGGGAAGCCTCAGCCTTTTACCTTGATTATGGCAAGAGATGAAGCACTGAAATCCCTAGAAGAGCCTCAAGCCTCTTTTGCTTCAAACACATTGCTCCACTTATTTTCCACTTGGTGCATTTCATCTTATCATAAAAAATAATCCAAGTCCTAAAAATAAAATCCCCGAATATGGTTTCCTGATAGTGACCCTTCACATTTACATTAGTCACTTCATCCCAGGTAAAGTCCTTTCTTCTATCATTATCCCTTTCCTCAATTCCAGTGTGGCTCCCATTTCTCTACTCAACTTGACTTCTAGAATTTCTTGCCCATTGGACCCACCCTGTCCTTCTTGTTCCATCCATTCACTCATCCATCGTCTAATGTACGCTAAGTAGAGGACTCATGGATGAATTTGATGTTGTTCTAACTTCAAGGATTTCCATTTGGTGAGCTTTTCTGAATCATTCCCTCATCTCTTAAACGTGAAATGCCTCTTGTTCACTAAAATTCTCTGTTCTTCTCTCTGTATATTCCTTTGGCAAGCACCTCCATCCTACTTCCTCTCCCGCTCTACTTCATCCCACTACATAATTTTGTTTAGCTGGTTTATTGGAAAGAGTCCTGGAGTAGGAATTGAGAGGTGCTACTTCTGACAAGATTGGCACTTCATCCATCACTTCTCAACTGCCTCACTTATTAGAACAGGAGTTGGACTAACTCATTGATTCTCAGTCTTGTCTGCACGTTGGAATTACCTGAAGGGCTTTTAAAAATGTTGATAGTGGCTCCTTCTCCTAAAGAGTCTGATGTCATTGGTTTGGGGTGGGGCAGCTTTAAAAGTCCTCTTGATGATTCTAACATGAAGGCAAGGTTGGGAACCACTGGACTGAATCTAATTCTAATTCCTTACCTTCCAAAATGAGGAAGCGTGTCATTGTGGGATCAGATGGGTTTTGGAGTTTGACAGACCAGGTTCAAATTTCAGCCAGATATAACACCCTAGGGGAAATTACTTCACCTTTCCAAGACTTTATTCCATTATGAAATTAATAAAGATTACTAATACCTACCTTGCCAAACATACAGATAAAACAAGATCATGGCACATGACAGGCATTCAAGCAAAGGTAATCTTTATTATTATTTCCCCCTAAAATAGTTCCTACCTCTGACTTCCTTACTTCTGCCACTGGTACCATCATTATCCCAGTTCTCAGGCTCAACTAATACTTGCTGAATGAGTAATAGTTGGTAGATCTGACCATACTCACTCGTGAAGGAGAGGGGAAGGTTCACTTTCATTCACTCTTATTAAGGTTCTCAAGTCTTCAATGTGTGATTCCCTGGAAACTTGTTTAGAATCAAGGAATCTCCGCCTCACCCAGAACTTCATAATCAGAATCTGCATTTTAACCAGGTCCCCCGGGGATTTGCATGCACTGTAAAGTTTGGGAAGCACCACTCACAAGCCTCCCTGTCCTTGGGACTAAGTGAAAAGGGATGGACTCAAGCTCCTGGAGTGGTGACAGCTTACAGAGTCCAATGTCTTGGTTGGAGATGCCATGGTGAGCCCAAGTGAGTCATGGTTGGATTCCAACTGGCAGCGGGGAGCATGCTGTCACATGCTGGGCCATGCTGCTAGAAGGCAGGACTCTAGGCGAAGCCTCTTCAATCTCATTAGACTCCATCAAGCCACTCTGTCAGGTCCCACCCTCTGCCTCCCACCCTAATTGCTTCACATGGGCTTGGTGAGTGCCTCACAGCTCCCAGTCACCATGACAGATTATCACAGGTCACGGGAGGGTGATGCATGCCTAACTGGACTGCTCCTGTTCCTGTGTCCAGCCAGAGGCCTCGGCATCCTGCCCACTCACAGGACTGATACTCCCTGCACTGCATGAGCAGCCCCTGGCCCCAGGCTCTGGGGATCTTTTCTAGCATTTTCCTTGGTGGTCCCCATCCCTCAATCCTCCATCTTGGATTCCTTGGCCTTTTTACACTAGCGCCGCTTCAGTGATTTCCCCCCATCCCACTCTGGTATACAACTCCTTTGGCCAAAGGCAAAAATCTGTGTGTGGAATTGTACTTTTTACAGCCTACGTTACAACAGTAGGTATGTTAAATACACCTTTCACACCACACATGTTACCCCGTGAAGACTCACTGTCTGAGGGAAGGTGACACTTCAGGGCAGGGCTGGAACCACTGGACACACCTCCCAGAGTGTTTCTCTTTTCTCTCACAGTGTTGACCACTGTTCGTAATTACATGGTTTTGTGAGTATTTGTTTCATTGAATTTGCCCACTGGACTGCAAGCTTCCTGGGCAGAGTCGGGCTGGTCTTTTTCATGCTGTGGCTCCAGTTCTGGGCTCCGTGTCTGGCTCACAGAGATCCTCGTAAGCTATTAGTTGAGCACATAGGTGAATGAGTGGGTGAATGACTCTGTGACTCTGGGAACTTGAAGGGTAAGGCAAGTTCTTGCACAGTACTGTACTGAGATGGGCATGTGTGTCTTTGGTGTGGCAAAGGGGTCGGTGTAGATCTGTCCCAAATACCCTCAGAGTAGGGTACAGCATTATGGCTGGAACACGTAGCTCATGGGGCAGAGCCCCTGCCACCTGGACACACACAGGTGGCCCTTGCTCTCATTCTGCTGCCACAAGCCAATCAACCTAAGGCACCAAGCACCCAGCACTCCAGTTTTCAGGTCAACCTCTGTGATTAGAGGCTTTGAATTTCCTCCAAGACTTTCCTAAAACTGGGGAGGACCAAGCTCTGGCTCCAGGTGTGTAGACTGGCCAGTTCTTGAAGCACCTGAGTCATCTTGAAGGTGGATAAGCAGACAGGAAGCTGCATTTTCAGGGCCTCCTTGGTAGAGATCAATGTGGATGGTACAAGACAGTTCCAACCCCAGCTGCCAAAACCTGGCTCAATCCAAACCCAGGAAGCCTGGGCTCTCCAAAGACTGGGTGCGGATTATGGCTGGCTCCTCCTCCCTTTACATCCTAGGTCCTAGGCTATAAATTCATGATGTCTTGGCCAGTTCACTTCCTTCCAGCTGTCCTAGGACTCAGCATCTTCTCTCAGGCTATAGGCCATGCTCTGAGGCACTGCCCCTCCACTTAACCATCATTTGTTCATCTCTGGTTCCCCATCCTACTGTGGATAAAGGTAAATCCTCGGGACCCTAGGGCATGGTGTGAAGTGTAGTTCTCGAATCCTGGTGCAGCAACAAGACACAAAGGAACATTAGTGTCAGGGTCAAGGCTGTGTCTGATCACTGGTCATTCTATGGGCAGAATAGTACTTTTTTCTTAGCACAGAAGGGATCTGTAATATCATTGGCCTATGAAGGAGCCCATCATGCAGTCTTCCAGGGAGGGACAGAATGCCTGTCAAGTTTAATTGAGAACTGACAGATTTTAAGGCTCTCTAAAATGATATGAGACGATGTGCAATTAAGTGCTAAACTGTGAGCAGACACAGTTTAGAGCTAAAAGAGTTTGGGTAATATCGGTGGCGTCTGGAGTAGGCAGAGGGAGTTTTACGGAAGATATGGGCCTCATAAGGCCCTTAACATTTTTTTAAAAATAACTTTCTTTATTTATTTATATTTTTGGCTGTGTTGGATATGGGCCTCATAAAGCCCTTAACATTTTTTTAAAAATAAATAAATAAATTTATTTTTTTATATTTTTGGCTGCGTTTATATTTATCTTTGCTGCTGTGTGCGGGCTTTCTCTAGTTGTGGCGAGCAGCGGCTACTCTTTGTTGTGGTGTGCAGGCTTCTCATTGTGGTGGCTTCTCTTGTTGCAGAGCACTGACTCTAGGTGTGCAGGCTTCAGGAGTTGTGGCACACGGGCTCAGTAGTTGTGGCTCTCGGGCTTTAGAGTGCAGGCTCAGTTGTTGTGGCGCATGGGCTTAGTTGCTCTGTGGCATGTGAGATCTTCCCGAGCCAGGGATTGAACCCGTGTCCCCTGCATTGGCAGGCAGATTCTTAACCACTGTACCACCAGGGAAGTCCAAGGCCCTTAACATTTGAGTAGCACTTAGTGAAGGCAGGAAAAGAGGGAATAGCCTTTCAGGAAGAAACTTGAGTGTCAGCTGAGAGAAGCATGGCATGCTTGTGCGTTGTGAACAGCCTCATGATTGCACTGGACAGTGTGTGCTGTGAGTCACAGGCCATGAATCCACCCTACTTGTGTCCACAAGGAAAGCAATGTTCCTTCATGTTTGCATAAGGCATCTGAAGTGACAGGCACTCTGACATTTGCTTCCTCGTGGTACAATACACTAACCAGGCATTGGGTCCCTACCGAAGGAATCAGCATCAAAGAAAGTATAGGTAAGAAAAATACTACATTATGAAAGAAAAGATGGAATTATGAACCTCTGTGACCATTTAAATAGCAAAATTATGCTCAAAGCTTTAAATATGGGCAATATTAACTAGAGTATATTGGGATCCCTTGCGTAAAGTATACATTCAAGTAATAACAATAACATACTGTCAGCAAACACTGAACACTCAGTTTTATTTGCCGCCTGAAAATTTGGGAGGAGTAAGCAAAATTTGCCTGCTTTCTGTTTCCCATGCCTGTATTTCTATAATGAAACTTTCTACTGGTCAAAAACTTCCTTAAGGGCTTCCCTGGTGATGCAGTGGTTGGGAGTCCGCCTGCCAATAAAGGGGACACGGGTTCGTGCCCGGGTATGGGAAGATCCCACATGCCGCGGAGTGGCTGGGCCCATGAGCCATGGCCACTGGGCCTGCGCGTCCGGAGCCTGTGCTCCGCAACGGGAGAGGCCACAACAGTGAGAGGCCCGCATACCGCAAAAACAAAAAAAAAAACAAAACCAAAACCTCCTTCAATGTGGCAGATGCTTGATAACAGTAGCTGATGAGGACGTTTCTCTCACTGAGAAGCAGTTTTAAAAGCAGAGCCAACTTGCAATTTCTATTTGTTACCCCCTCTCCTCTGCACCCAGTTAATATCCAAAACTCTGCCTGCTTTCAGATCAAATAAATGTTACCAGCAAATAAGAAGTGATAGCTGTCACTTTGAGAAAGTCATGCCAAGTCACTAGGCTTTTTTTCTTAAGTTCTTTTTCTTAAGTTTCTTGGGGATGCTCTGGAAATGAGTGTCTTGGAACAGTGTCTCGAAGGCTCTGCCAGTAGTAACCCTCCAGCTTGGAGGTTTCTTGTAGAACTGCTAACAAAGGAGACAGTTTTCCTGCCAAAGAAGCTGATGTTGGAGAGGCATGAGGCACTGGAGAAGGACATGAGGGAGGCAGCACTGAGGCCGGAAGGAAAGGTGGGCTCTGCTTGGTCATCGGCTAGGTATGCAAGGCGTCAACAACCAGACAAATAAACAGATACAGCTCTAAAATAATTGGAGATCAGGAGCGATTGAAGTTCTGTGGACAGAACAGCAAGAAGATGAGGGCAGCGTATAGGGAGAGCACGGAGGGACGGATCCCGGGAATGCTCAGCACAAGATCATGGTGCCTGCAGCAGGGCAGTGCCAAGGGAGAAAGGCTGCAAATGTGAGATAATTTGGGAGGAAAAAGAGATAGGATTGGGGTGAAGGATGGATGAATCAAAATGGCATTAAGCGTAAGGGAGTGGAGCAACCAGGACTCACACACGGTGCCAGAGGAGACACACATGGACACAACCACCTTAGAAAACTGCCTGGCAGCACCTACGGGAGTGGATAGCTGCACATCCACAGTCCAAATATTCATTCCTAGGAACATGCACAAAAGAAATGTGTATACATGATCACATCGAAAGACAAGCACCACGAAGTTCAACACAGCACTACTCCTAACAGCCAGAAAAGTGAAACACGTCAATTGCCCATAAACAGTAGAGTAGATAATGATTTATTTGCACGGAAAGAGAATGAATGACCTACAGCTCCATGCAATGCTATGAATGCATCTCACAATGTTGAACAAAAGAAGCCAGGCACAAAACAGTACGGGCTGTGTGATTCTATTTACCCAAAGTTCAAAAACAGGCTAAGCTGAGAGAAGTCAGGATATCAATCACCATTGGAAGGGGGCACAAGGGGAACTTCTGGGGTGCTGACAGTGTTCTGTGTCTTGACCCATCACTGGCTACCTGGATGTGTTAGTTTGTGAAAAGTCATCAAGCTGTATACTTATGATATCTGCCCTTTAATATCTATTATTACACTTTAATAAAAGTTTTTGAAATGACAGTATAAAGTAAAGACAATTGAAAGCCCATTTTGTGACAATGAGCTTGAGATGGTTGGACAGGCAGGTGGAAATGCCCAGGATGCAGTTGGAGATGGGGAACTCTGGTCTGGGCAAGAACCCAGGCCTGGAGACATTTAATTTGGGGACTGTTTACTCAGAAGAGACAGGAAGATGAGGGTGTGGGCAAGTTTTTGGGACAATAGGGGAACAGTTAAAACAGCAGTCAGCTAGAAGAGCAGTAGGTCCCATTAGGAGGAGGAAAGAGGGTGAGGAGTGAGCAGGGCCATTTATCAGAAGCCTATCCAGCACTTCCCTCCACTAAGACCCCTGCTTTGCTTTGTGAGCCCTGATTTCTGTCTTTTGGGACTTCTATTTTGAAGGGGTGGAGGAAAGATATTCCTTCAGCCCTTCAGGTGCCATCATCTTCCCCTAAAAGCTGAAGAAACAGAGGACTGGCTGGCAAGGTGAATGGTTCACGCTGGTGAGGGTGGAGTGAGCCACCAGCCCAGCCGTCCACCTGCAAGACATGTGATGCCTTTGACCCTGCGGCTGCTGACAGCAGAGGGCATCAAGGCATCTGGGCAGGTGGGCAGGCCCCACAGAAGGGTCTTGAAGGTTAGCCTGAGAGAGAGTAGGCAATGAGCTGCCTGGTTCTCCTCCTTGGAATACAGGGGCCTCTTGAGATAAAGGAGGAATGTGCTGGAATCCGTGCACACAAAGAGAGGTGACACAGGCTTGTTGTCCCACCGCTTCATGTGGGCTCCTGGGCTGGTGCTTTCCCTGTAAGCACGGTAGGTCAGAAGGTCAGGGTGCCATCGCAAACACCTGTGTGGTGCTGGGGGCCAAGGCAATATGTCCATAACAAAGCCAGTACATTTCCTTTAATGGAAAATACCAGGGCAGTAGGGACTACCAAACACACCCACATAAAACATCAAGGCATCTGCAGAAATGCAGAAGAAAAATACATATCAAGATACACACACACACACACGCCCCAAAGTCCCCACCATGAATTCTTAACCATTACACATGGGATGGCAGGAGTGGCAAAGTAGCTGGTTGGGGGTGAGTGGTAGAAGCCCTCCATCAAAGCTCCTCTACCTGTTTTTAGGACCCTCCCTCTGTAGTGGGGTGCTTCCCACCCCTCCATCACTAACTCTCATTGCTCCTCAATGGGATGTCAGAAGGGTGTGTCAGTTCCTCAGTGTACAAGTGCCCTAGGACTAATGGTCCTCATTTCCACCCCATACCTTTGCTAGGCTGTTCCTCCTAGAAAGATGTTCTTGAGAGTCAGAGGGATGGAAATCCTGGTTCTGGGGCTCCTGAGCATGATAATATGAAGATGTGGGGCAAGTCCTGTGCACTCTGCTCAGTCTCCTTGTCTTTAAGGTGGGAAGCCCCTGGTAGAGAGAAAACAAATAGTAGTTGTTCTCCTTCTCACTTCCATTAACCTCTACCTGGAATGTCCTGATAGTCAACATGACCTTGTGTTTCAAGTGGTTTCACTAATTAGATAGTGCACCTGCCTCCCCTGACTCTGGCTCAGCTCCCAGGGTCAGGAGCACCCACTGTGCAGCCCAGGTTGGCTAAGGGCTTGGGTGTTGCTCTGGAAAGGAACACAGTGTCTCCAGATCCTCTCAGTGACTTCCTCAGGGACATTTGTTTTCTGTAATTTCTAAAATGTCTTTGAAAAGCTAGTAACTACTTGCATATTTGAATTTGATAGCTCATTTAAAAAATCATAAGTTTCAAGAGTTAATTGCATTTTATTTATTTGCTTATTTTATTTTATTTATTTTTGGCTACGTTGGGTCTTCATTGCTGCATGTGGGCTTTCTCTAGCTGCGGAGAGGATGGGCTACTCTTCCTTGTGGTGCATGGGCTTCTCATTGCGGTGGCTTCTCTTGTTGTGGAGCTTGGGCTCTAGGCTCACGGTCTTCAGTAGTTGTGGCATGCAGGCTCAGTAGTTATGGCTCACAGGCTCTAAAGCGCAGGCTCAGTAGTTGTGGCGCATGGGCTTAGTTGCTCTGCGGCATGTAAGATCTTCCCAGACCGGGGCTTAAACCTGTGTCCCCTGTGTTGGCAGGCGGATTCTTAACCACTGTGCCACCAGGGAAGTCCCAAGAGTTAATTGCATTTTACAATACAATTGTGGAAGGGCTTCTGGATGCTGGTGATACTGTTTCTTGACCTGGTGCTGGTTACATGAGTATGTTCATTAATTGGAAATTTATTTATGTTCACTTATTAGTTTTTCACTCTTCTGGATATATGTTAAAAATGGATTTGTTACAGGTTTTCTGAGCTCTGCCGCTTGACTTCATAGTAGGCATTCAAGACTGTAACGGAGTGCCTGCTGGCTCAGCCTGAGGGCACTGGGTCAGAGGTCTTGGATCAGTCTAAAGGGGTCCTTGGAGAGGTCATTTTAAGGCTACCTCTGGTGGGCAAGGAGACCCCATCAGCCTATTACAAGCCAGATCAAAAATGTTAGACTGGAGGTATGCAAAAAATAACACGAGCGTGTCAAGGAAGGAAACAACTTTGCCTTGAGAGTCAGGGAACCCCTCATAAAAGATGCCAGTGACATTTGAACTGGGTATTGAAGGCTGAATAGGACTGTTTCTGGTGGGAAGAATGGGATGACAAGAATAGTACAAAGACAGAATAAAATTAAGGTGCATTGGGTCTGAGGCTCATAACATATTCTAATGTGGAAGAGTTTAGTGAGTGTGTGTGTGTGTGTGTGTGGTTGGTGAGAAGTGAGGCTAAAGAAGTAAGCAGCAGCTGGCTTGTGAAGCACTTTGTCTGTTAAGCTCAGGAGTTTGGGATTTATCCTTCAGGTGGAATCTCTGAAGGCTGCTAAGTAGGAGAGCCCACAGCCGCTTCTACCACCACCACCCTTTCTCCATCACCATCTTCAGCAGCTCCATAACCACCAACTTCACCGTCACCTCTACCTTCTTCACCACCTCCACCTCCACTACTCTCCTCACTTCCGCCTCCACCACTAGAGCACCTACTGCAATAACTGCCTCCACAAAATGAACTATCATAATGCTAATTATAGCACAATTAATTAGGGAACAACATTTAGATGACATCTATTTGTTACTACCTAGCATGGCCTGGGGAAGAACTCTGTGAGTGTGGAGCCTGGAACTGAGCCCCTTGGTGGGAATGGAGGCACTGCTTTGCTAACCTGCATTTCTGCTCACCACTGGTGTCATGAACTGTGCTGCAAGCAAAATGATAAGGTCCAGACCAAAAATTATCGAAGAGGCAGAAAAGCTTCTGAATATAGGGATGAAAGACAGCAAGACAGAACTTGGATTTGTTTATAATTTGTTGATAATACAATTTTTTTTTTCTTTTTGCAGTACGCGGGCCTCTCACTGTTGTGGCCTCTCCCGTTGTGGAGCACAGTCTCCGGACGTGCAGGCTCAGCGGCCATGGCTCACGGGCCCAGTCGCTCCGCGGCACGTGGGATCTTCCCGGACCGGGGCACGAACCCGTGTCCCCTGCATCGGCAGGCGGACTCTCAACCACTGCGCCACCAGGGAAGCCCGATAATACAATTTTTAAAACTGTTTTTGCAATTCAAGTCTTCTGGTTTTCTAGCAGTGCAAATCACTGCCTATGGTAGAATAATAATATCCAGGAGCTGATCAAGGAGCATTAATTTTATTATCTCAATGAACTGTTAAAAGAACTACGATAACAGGTTCGTATTTTTCCTTAAGATGAGAAACATGGGCTTAGAGACATTAGGCAAATTCCTCAGGGCCTCACAACTAATACAAGGTTTTTAAAAAACAGCTGTGCACTCTTGTGTGATGTAATATCCTTTTGGGAATCAGTGAGGTGGGGGACAGGCCTGAGATTGTGAGATTGGACTCTGGCTGGAGAGCTTGTAGTGCAAAAGGAGAGTGAGGAGGAAGGCAAGACTTGTGTGGCTTTCGGAGATGCTCTGGCGTCCTCTGGTGACAACATGAAGGTATCAGAAACCAAGGAGTGCTTTGTGTGCCTGAGTTCAGTGATGGTATGTGTACACAGGATACATGCATATACACATGCAAAAGAGCACAAAGTGGTCAGTGGAGATGGGGGAGGAAAGGAAGAAGTACAGGAAGAGCCATCCTGGTCCTACTTACCTGTCAGCCTCTGCCCACGCCCCCCCACCCCCGCCCCCCATCTTGCTACAGACTACTTGGCTCTCTCCATTGATCCAAGGTTGAGCAGTAGTTCTCAGGCTTTGGTGTGCACAGGAATCAACAGAGCCCCTGAGAGCACAGCATCTGGGCTCCAGCTTGAGAGTTTCTGATTATTAGGTCAGAAAGAAATCTGCATTTTAAAACCACATCCAGGTGATTCTGATGCAGATGGTTCTTGTACCACACTATAAATAAAACACGCTGCTTAATATTTAGTTTCAAAAATTGATACCTCACTAGTAAACCAAAAATATGCATCCTAAACCAGTTACCAAAAAGATCCAGAGGAATTCACAGGTTACTGTCTTATTTCTGCTACCACCTGGTTAAAAATAAAAGATACAACTCTACAAAACAACCCCCAGCCACGCTGGTGGCTTAATTCTCAAAAAGTTAAAATATTTTAAGAGCATTCAAATGAATAAGTTTATTAAAAGAGTGGATCCCAAACTTGAGTTTCTTGGAAGTGTGTGTCTTCTTTTTTTTTTCCCCCTGCTGACCAGAATTTATTTATGTGTCAATGATCAGCTGCAGGGATCATTCTGGGAGGTCATTTGCCCTGTTAATTTCTTTTTTTAAAAAAAAAATTATTGGAGTATAGTTGCTTTACAATGTTGTGTTAGTTTCTACTATACAACAAAGTGAATCAGCTATATGTATGCATATATCTCCTCTTTTTTGAATTTCCTTGCCATTTAGGTCACCACAGAGCACTGAGTAGAGTTCCATGTGCTATACTGTAGGTTCTCATTAGTTATCTATTTTATACATAGTATCAATAGTGTATATATGTCAATCCCAATCTTCCAATTCATCCCACCCCAACTTCCCCCTTGGTATCCATATGTTTGTTCTCGTTTGTTCTCTAAGTCTGTGTTTCTATTTCTGCTATGTAAATAAAATCATCTATACCAATTTTTTCAAATTCCACATATATGTGTTAATATACAATATTTATTTTTCTCTTTCTGACTTACTTCACTCTGTATGACAATCTCTAGGTCCATCCACATCTCTACAAATGACCGAATTTCATTCCTTTTTATGGCTAATATTCCATTGTATATATGTACCACATCTTATTTAGCCATTCCTTTGTTGATGGACATTTTGTTGTTTCCATGTCCTGGTTATTGTAAATAGTGCTGCAGTGAACATTGGGGTGCATGTGTCTTTTTGAATTATGATTTTCTCTGGGCAAATACCCAGGAGTGGGATTGCTAGGTCACATGGTAATTCTATTTTTAGCTTTTAAAGGAACGCCCATACTGTTCTCCACAGTGGTTGTATCAATTTATATTCCCACCGACAGTGCAAGAGGGTTCCCTTTTCTCCACACCCTCTCCAGCATTTATTGTTTGTAGATTTTTTGGTGATGGCCATTCTGACTGGTGTGAGGTGATATCTCATTGTAGTTTCAATTTGCATTTCTCTAATAAATTCGTGATGTTGAGCATTTTTTCATGTGTTTGTTGGCCATCTGTATGTCTTCTTTGGAGAAATGTCTATTTAGGTGTTCCATCCATTTTTGGATTACCTTGTTTGTGTTTTTGATATTGACCTGCATGAGCTGTTTGTATATTTTGGAGATTAATCCTTTGTCGGTTGCTTCATTTGCAAATATTTTCTCCTATTCTGAGGGTTGTCTTTTCGTCTTGTTTATGGTTTCCTTTGCTGTGTGAAAGCTTTTAAGTTTAATTACATCCCATTTGTTTATTTTTGTTTTTATTCTAATTACTCTAGGGTCAAAAAAGATCTTGCTGTGAACACTATGTCAAAGAGTGTTCTGCCTGTGTTTTCCCCTAAGAGTTTTATAGTGTCTGGCCTTACATTTAGGGTTTCAATCCACTTTGGGTTTATTTTTGTGTATGGTGTTAGGGAGTGTTCTGGAAGTGTGCTTCTAGAGATGTTAATATGCGGCCACATAAAAAGCCTTCACTGATAAAGTAAGGGTGAGAGATCCATCAAAGCGTGCTGGCACTAAAGTCTTTGAGAAGCCTAGAGTAAAGGGAGATGTTTAACTTTATTTAGCTTAATGTACCTGGAACTTGTTGGATCATGTGACTTTTTCCCCTTTTTTCTAGTAACATGTTTATTAAAGTTCTCAATAGACCAGCTTGAGAAATACTACCCTAGAATAATAGGAATGCAAATTAAAGATTTTTCTGAGTTCTGAAAGAAAACTCCAATAAGTGGGAAAGAGTGGCCTTTAATAAATGGTGCTGAGACAAGTAGATATTCACCTGTAAAACACTGAGAATCCTACCTCACACTGCATACCAAAATTAGCTCAAAATGGATCAGAGACCTAAATATAAGTGCTAAAACTGTCAAACTCTTAGAAGAAGAGTATTCACAACCTTGGATTAGGCAATGGTTTCTTAGATATGACACCAAAAGCACAAGAAACAAAAGAAAAAAACAAATTGGAATTCATCAAAATTAAAAGCTTTGGGGTTTCAAAGGACACCATCAAGAAAGTGAAAAGACAACTAATAGAGTGGTAGAAAATATTTGCCAGTCCTATATCTCATAAGGAACTTGTATTCAGAATATATAAAGAACCCTTACATGTCAATAATAAAAAGGCAACCTAATTTTAAAAATAAGCAAAAGATATGAACAGATATATCATCAAAGAAGATAATTCAAATGGCCATTAAGGACATGAAAAGACGCTCAACATTATTAGTCCTCAAGAAAATGCAAATCAAAACCATAATGGGATACCACTTCATACCCACTAGGATAGCTACAATTAAAGACAGATAATATAACTGTGGAGCAAGTGGAGGAACTTGGGACTCTAATACATTCCTGTTGGTGAAAATGTAAAATGGTGCAGCCATTTTGGAAAATAGTCTGACAGCCCCTCAAAAGGTTAAACAAATAGTTACCATATACCTGAGTAATTCCTCTCCTACGGATGTATGAAAATGAAATTAAATCACACAAAAATTTGTACATGAATGTACATAACAGCATAATTCATAACAGCCAAAAGTGGAAACAACCGAAATATTTTTTAACTGATGAATGGATAAACAAAAAGTGGTATAGCAACACAATGGAACATATTCAGCCATAAAAGGAAGGAAGTACTGATCCCTGCTACAGTGTGATGACCTTGAAAACCTTACTTATGCTAAGTAAAAGAAACCAGTCCCAAAAGATCATATAGTCTATTGTTTCATATATGTGAAACATTCAGACTAGGCAAATCTATAGAGACAGAGAGCAGATAAGTGTTGACCTAGGGCTCGAGAGGTTGGGGAGAAAAGGGGAATGATTGCCAATGAGTACAGAGTTTCTTTTTGGGGTGAAGAAAATGTTCTAAAATTGATGGTGGTGATGCTTGAACAATTCTGTGGATATTATAAGCTTTCAGTGGGTGAATTGGATGATATGTGAATTTTATCTCAATAAAGATGTTATAATAAATCCTATAAGTTTCTTCTTCCATAGAGGCAATGGAAAGTCCTTGAGAATTATGTATGAAAAGGAATATTTATTTTAAAACTGAGTTTCTAGTCTATCTTGCCACCTTCAACAAGAGCTGCTGCCTGTCTGAGCTGAAATGATAATAAGGACATAAAGTTAAAAAAAATATATTCCTAAGGGTGGTGGAGACAAGATGGTGGAGTAGAAGGAGGTGAGCTCACCCCCTCTCATGAAAACACTAAAATCACAGCTAACTGGTGAACAACCATCAATGAAAAAAATACTGGAACCTACCAGAAAACATATCCTACATCCACAAAGAAGAAGCCACAACAAGATGGGAGGAGGAGTGCATTCATGATGAAAATCAAATCCCATGTGGGCAACCCACAAACTGGAAAATAATTATGTCACAGAGGTTCTCCCACAGGAGTGAAAACTCTGAGCCCCACATCAGTCTCCCCAACCTGGGGGTCTGGCCTCAGGAGGAGGAGCCCCCAGAAAATCCAGCTTTGAAGGTCAGTGGGGTTTGATTGTAGGAATTCCACAGGACTGGGGGAAACAGAAACTCCACTCTGGGAGGGTGTATACAAGGTCTCCTGCACACCAGGAACCAGAGGAAAAAGCAGTGACCACATAGAAGCCTGGGCCAGACCTACCTGCTGGTATTGGAGGGCTTTCTGCAGAGGTGGGGGGGAGGCTGTGGCTCACTTTGGGGATAAAGACACTGGTGGGAGTACTTCTGGGGAGTACTCATTGGCATGAGCCCTCTTGGAGGCCGCCATTTTCTCACCAAGATCTGACCCTACCCAAGAGCCAGTAGGATCCAGTGCTGGGATGCCTCAGGCCAAACAATGAACAGGGCAGGAGCACAGCCCCACCAATCAGCAGACAGGCTGCATAAGGTCTTCCTGATCCCACAGCTGCCCACTAAATACACCTCTTGACACGGCCCTGCTCACCAGAGGGACAAGACCTGGTTGCACCCACCAGTGTAAAGGACCAGTCCCTCCCACCAGGAAGCCTGCACAGGCCTCTTAGACCAGCTTCATCCACCAGGAGACAGACAGCAGAAACAAGAAGAACTAAAACCTTGAAGCCTGTGGAACAGAAACCACAATCATAGAAAATTAGACAAAGTGAGATGGCAGAAGAATATGTCTCAGATGAAGGAACAAGATAAAACCCTGGAAGAAGAACTAAGTGAAGTGGAGATAAGCACTCTACCTGAAAAAGAATTCAGAGTAATGATAGTAAAGATGATCCAAGATTTCAGAAAAAGAATGGAGGCACAGACCAAGAAGATACAAGAAACGTATAACAAAGAACGAGAAGTTCTAAAGAACAAACAAAGAGAGATGAACAATACAATAACTGAAATGAAAAATGCACTAGAAGGAATCAGTAGCAGAATAAAAGAGGCAGAAGAATGGATAAGTGAGCTGGAAGACAGAATGGTGGAAATCACTGCCACAGAACAGAATAAAGAAAAAAGAAAGAAAAAAATGAGGATAGTCTAAGAGACCTCTGAGACAATATTAAATGCACCAACATTTCCACTAAAGGGGTCCCAGAAGGAGAAGAGAGAGAGAAAGGACCTCAGAAAATATTTGAAGAGATAATAGCTGAAAACTTCCCTAACATGGTAAAGAAAACAGTTTCTCAAGTCCAGGAAGCACAGAGAGTCCCAGGTAGGATAAACCCAAGGAGGAACATACTGAGAGACATAGTAATCAACTGACAAAAATTAAAGACAAAGACAAAATATTAAAAGCAACAAGGAGACTAGGGGAAGATGGCAGAAGAGTAAGACACGGAGATCACCTTCCTCCCCACAGATACACCAGAAATACATCTACACGTGGAACAACTCCTACAGAACACCTACTGAACGCTGGCAGAAGACTTCAGACCTCCCAAAAGGCAAGAAACTCCTCACGTACCTGGGTAGGGCAAAAGAAAAAAGAATAAACAGAGACAAAAGGATACAGACGGGACCTGCACCAGTTGGAGGGAGCCATGAAGGAGGAAAGGTTTCCACACACTAGAAGCCCCTTCGCGGGCGGAGACTGTGGGTGGCGGAGGGGGAAGCTTCGGAACCGCGGAGGAGAGCACAGCAACAGGGGTGCGGAGGGCAAAGCGGAGAGATTCCAGCACAGAGGATCGGTGCCGACCAGCACTCACCAGCCCGAGAGGCTTGTCTGCTCACGCGTCAGGGCAGGAGGGGCTGGGAGCTGAGGCTCGGGCTTCGGTCGGATTCCAGGGAGAGGACTGGTGTTGGCGGCATGAACACAGCCTGCAGGGGGTTAGTGCACCACAGCTAGCCGGGAGGGAGTCCGGGGAAAAGTCTGGACCTGCCGAAGAGGCAATAGACTTTTTCTTCCCTCTTTGTTTCCTGGTGTGCGAGGAGAGGGGATTAAGAGCGCTGCTTAAAGGACCTCCAGAGACGGGCGCGAGCTGTAGCTAAAAGTGTGGACCCCAGAGACGGGCATGAGATGCTAAGGCTGCTGCTGCTGCCACCAAGAAGCCTGTGTGCGAGCACAGGTCACTATCCACACACCCCTTCTGGGGAGCCTGTGCAGCCCGCCACTGCCAGGGTCCCGGGATCCAGGGACAACTCCCCCGGGAGAACGCACGGCGCACCTCAGGCTGGTGCAATGTCACGCTGGCCTCTGCCGCCGCAGGCTTTCCCCGCACTCTGTACACCTCCCTCCCCCCGGCCTGAGTGAGCGAGAGCCCCCAAATCAGCTGCTCCTTTAACCCAGTCCTGTCTGAGCAAAGAACAGATGCCCTCCAGCGAACTACATGCAGAGGTGGGGCCAAATCCAAAGCTGAGCCCCTGGGAGCTGTGAGAACAAAGAAGAGAAAGGGAAATCTCTCCCAGCAGCCTCAGAAACAGCGGATTAAAGCTCCACAATCAACTTGATGTACCCTACATCTGTGGAATACCTGAATAGACAACGAATCATCACGAATTGAGGAGGTGGACTTTGAGAGCAAGATTTATGATTTTTTCCCCTTTTCCTCTTTTTGTGAGTGTGTATGTATATGCTTCTGTGTGAGATTTTGTCTGTATAGCTTTGCTTCCACCATTTGTCCTAGGGTTCTATCCGTCCATTTTTTTTTTATTTAAAAATTTATTTCTTAATTATTTTTTATTTTAATAACTTTAGTATATTTTATCTTACTTTATTTTATTTTACTTTATCTTCTTTCTTTCTTTTTTACTTCCCTCCCTCCCTCCTTCCTTCCTCCCTCCCTCCCTCCCTCCTTCCTTTCTTTCTTTCTACTTCTACTAATTCTTTCTTTCTACTTTTTCTCCCTTTTATTCTGAGCAGTGTGGATGAAAGGCTCTTGGTGCTGTAGCCAGAAGTCAGTGCTGTGCCTCTGAGGTGGGAGAGCCAACTTCAGGACACTGGTCCACAAGAGACCTCCCAGCTCCACATAATATCAAACAGTGAAAATCTCCCAGAGATCTCCATCTGAACACCAGCACCCAGTTTCACTCAATGACCAGCAAGATACAGTGCTGGACACCCTATGCCAAACAACTAGCAAGATGGGAACACAACCCCACCCATTAGCAGAGAGGCTGCCTAAAATCATAATAAGTCCACAGACACCCCAAAACACACCACCAGACGTGGACCTGCCCACCAGAAAGACAAGATCCAGCCTCATCCACCAGAACACAGGCACTAGTTCCCTCCACCAGGAAGCCTACACAACCCACTGAACCAACCTTAGCCACTACAGACAGACACCAAAAACAACGGGAACTACGAACCTGCAGCCTGCAAAAAGGAGACCCCAAACACAGTAAGATAAGCAAAATGAGAAGACAGAAAAGCACACAGCAGATGAAGGAACAAGATAAAAACCCACCAGACCTAACAAATGAAGAGGACATAGGCCAGTCTACCTGAAAAAGAATTCAGAATAATGATAGTAAAGATGATCCAAAATCTTGGGAAAAGAATTGAAAAAATGCAAGAAACATTTAACAAGGACCTAGAAGAACTAAAGATGAAACAAACAACGATGAACAACACAATAAATGAAATGAAAAATACTCTAGATGGGATCAATAGCAGAATAACTGAGGCAGAAGAACAGATAAGTGACCTGGAAGATAAAATAGTGGAAATAACTACTGCAGAGCAGAATAAAGAAAAAAGAATGAAAATAACTGAGGACAGTCTCAGAGACCTCTGAGACAAAATTAAATGCACCAACATTCGAATTATAGGGGTCCCAGAAGAAGAAGAGAAAAAGAAAGGGACTGAGAAAATATTTGAAGAGATTATAGTTGAAAACTTCCCTAATATGGGAAAGGAAATAGTTAATCAAGTCCAGGAAGCACAGAGAGTCCCATACAGGATAAATCCAAGAGAAATACGCCAAGACACATATTAATAAAACTATCAAAAGTAAAATACAAAGAAAACATATTAAAAGCAGCAAGGGAAAAACAACAAATAACACACAAGGGAATCCCCATAAGGTTAACAGCTGACCTTTCAGCAGAAACCCTGCAAGCCAGAAGGGACTGGCAGGACATATTTAAAGTGATGAAGGAGAAAAACCTGCAACCAAGATTACTCTACCCAACAAGGATCTCATACAGATTTGATGGAGAAATTAAAACCTTTACACACAAGCAAAAGCTGAGAGAGTTCAGCACCACCAAACCAGCTTTACAACAAATGCTAAAGGAACTTCTCTAGGCAAGAAACACTAGAGAAGGAAAAGACCTACAATAACGAACCCAAAACAATTAAGAAAATGGGAATAGGAACATACATATCGATAATTACCTTAAATGTAATTGGATTAAATGCTCCCACCAAAAGACACAGATTGGCTGAATGGATACAAAAACAAGACCCATATATATGCTGTCTACAAGAGACCCACTTCAGACCTAGAGACAAATACAGACTGAATGTAAGGGGATGGAAAAAGGTATTCCATGCAAATGGAAACCAAAAGATAGCTGGAGTTGTAATTCTCATATCAGACAAAATAGACTTTAAAATAAAGACTATTATAAGCGACAAAGAAGGACACTACATAATGATCAAGGGATCGATCCAAGAAGAAGATATAACAATTTTAAATATTTATGCACACAACATAGGAGCACCTCAATACATAAGGCAAATACTAACAGCCATAAAAGGGGAGATCGACAGTAACACATTCATAGTAGGGGACTTTAACACCCCACTTTCACCAATGGACAGATCATCCAAAATGAAAATAAATAAGGAAACACAAGCTTTAAATGATACATTAAACAAGATGGACTTAATTGATATTTATAGGACATTCCATCCAAAAACAACAGAATACACATTTTTCTCAAGTGCTCATGGAACATTCTCCAGGATAGATCTTATCTTGGGTCACAAATCAAGCCTTGGTAAATTTAAGAAAACTGTAATTGTATCAAGTATCTTTTCCGACCACAACGCTATGAGACTAGATATCAATTATAGGAAAAGATCTGTATAAAATACAAACACATGGAGGCTAAACAATACACTACTGAATAACGAAGTGATCACTGAAGAAATCAAAGAGGAAATCAAAAAATACCTAGAAACAAATGACAATGGAGACACGACGACCGAAAACCTATGGGATGTTGCAAAAGCAGTACTAAGAGGGAAGTTTATAGCAATACAATCCTACCTTAAGAAACAGGAAACATCTCGAATAAACAACCTAACCTTGCACCTAAAGCAATTAGAGAAAGAAGAACAAAAACCCCTCAAAGTTAGCAGAAGGAAAGAAATCATGAAGCTCAGATCACAAATAAATGAAGAAGAAATGAAGGAAATGATAGCAAAGATCAATAAAACTAAAAGCTGGTTCTTTGAGAAGATAAACAAAATTGATAAACCATTAGCCACACTCATCAAGAAAAAAAGGGAGAAGACTCAAATCAATAGAATTAGAAATGAAAAAGGAGAAGTAACAACTGACACTGCAGAAATACAAAAGATCATGAGAGATTACTACAAGCAACTCTATGCCAATAAAATGGACAACCTGGAAGAAATGGACAAATTCTTAGAAATACACAACCTGCCAAGACTGAATCAGGAAGAAATAGAAAATGTGAACAGACCAATCACAAGCACTGAAATTGCAACTGTGATTAAAAATCTTCCAACAAACAAAAACCCAGGACCAGATGGCTTCACAGGCGAATTCTATCAAACATTTAGAGAAGAGCTAAAACCTATCCTTCTCAAACTCTTCCAAAATATAGCAGAGGGAGGAGCACTCCAAAACTCATTCTACGAGGCCACCATCACCTTGATACCAAAACCAGACAAGGATGTCAGAAAGAAAGAAAACTACAGGCCAATATCACTGATGAACATAGATGCAAAAATCCTCAACAGAATACTAGCAAACAGAATCCAACAGCACATTAAAAGGATCATACACCATGATCAAGTGGGGTTTATTCCAGGAATGCAAGGATTCTTCAGTATATGCAAATCAATCAATGTGATAAACCATATTAACAAATTGAAGGAGAAAAACCATATGATCATCTCAATAGATGCAGAGAAAGCTTTTGACAAAATTCAACACCCATTTATGATAAAAACCCTGCAGAAAGTAGGCATAGAGGGTACTTTCCTCAACGTAATAAAGGCCATATATGACAAACCAACATCATATATGACAACCAACATCACCCTCAATGGTGAAAAACTGAAAGCATTTCCACTAAGATCAGGAACAAGACAAGTTTGCCCACTCTCAACACTCTTATTCAACATAGTTTTGGAAGTTTTAGCCACAGCAATCAGAGAAGAAAAGGAAATAAGAGGAATCCAAATCAGAAAAGAAGTAAAGCTGTCACTGTTTGCAGATGACATGATACTATACATAGAGAATCCTAAAGATGCTACCAGAAATCTACTAGAGGTAATCAATGAATCTGGTAAAGTAGCAGGATACAAAATTAATGCACAGAAATCTCTGGCATTCCTATACACTAATGATGAAAAATCTGAAAGTGAAATCAAGAAAACACTCCCATTTACCACTGCAACATAAAGAATAAAATATCTAGGAATAAACCTACCTAAGGAGACAAAAGACCTGTAAACAGAAAATTATAAGACACTGATGAAAGAAATTAAATATGATACAAACAGATGGAGAGATATACCATGTTCTTGGATTGGAAGAATCAACATTGTGAAAATGACTCTGCTACCCAAAGCAATCTGCAGAGTCAATGCAATCCTTATCAAACTACCACTGGCATTTTTCACAGAAATAGAACAAAAATTTTCACAATTTGTATGGAAACACAAAAGATGCCGAATAGCCAAAGCAATCTTGAGAACGAAAAACAGAGCTGGAGGAATCAGGCTCCCTGACTTCAGACTATACTACAAAGCTACAGTAATC